>NC_057804.1:104131187-104266667 GCF_018294505.1 Triticum aestivum
AAACCCCGGTCTAGATGCTGCATGAACACAATCACTTCCCCGTCTTGAGGTACTGGAGGGCACTCAAGGCCGGGAACTCGCCAATGGAGGACATCTTTCTTGGCCAAAGCGCCAGTCAAAACATATCCATTGAGCTGCGTTTATGTGATCCAGGAAGGAACCCAGTTGCATGCGGCGAATTGCTTGGTCATGTTTGAAGGTAAGCTGAAAAAGCACGAAGGCCGGTTTACGATTCAAGGTTGATGTATACAAACCAAAGTTAAACCGGGTAATTATACATGTTAAACCGGCTATTGCTACTCAAGTCAGGATGGCGGTTTAATTGAGGGCTAATGGTGCCAGGCGGATTATGATTTTCTACAAGTTAAACCGCCTATACTGGAAGCAGGAGAGCTGAAATTCACTAAGTGTTGCAGAACAAGTTTCACAAAATGATGATATAATTTTGGATCTACCGTGGTTCGGTAAAGAAAACTTTTCTGAGTCCTACAATGGTGTTAAGCAGAATAGAGAAAGTCTAGAGGGGATTTATCCAAGAACAGCAAGATGCTGTACAACGGCAGACTAAAGCTATGGATCTACCGCGGAAAGAAACTATCAGGTCTAGCTAAGATGCAGTAAGAGTCCAAGAGGAAAAGTGGAGAAGCACTGATGAACGTCGACGAATGCAGATGAACACGAAGCCCTAATGGAGATCTAGGGTTAAGGAAGGGAGTACTTACCAGGGCCATGCAGCGGCGGAGGAGTATCGCAGGACCTCTGGTACGAAGAGGGTGATGCAGCGGCCTAGTCGATGTAGATTCGAGGGTTAACGGCGGCGGCGGTGCTTGAGCTCTTCGGGTCACGAGGAGGAAGACGAGAGGCAAGGGGGAAAATGGAAAGACCCCCTGGCCTTATTTATAAAGAGAAGGGGATAAGTGGCAAGCGCGAGAATCGAGGAGCCTGAAGCGGCAAAAGAGGGCGCAGTTGTCACCTCGATCTTCGGGATATAATTAATGAAGGGAATCTTTTTAATCTTTTTATACAAAGATGACATCATGACAATCCACGGCTATGTCCAGAGGATGACGTCATGACGGTTTACCAAAGTTTACAGGAGAAGACATCATGGCGGTTTACGAGAAATGTAAAAAGATGTTCGTGGAATTTTTCTAAGTGTTGAAGATTGACATGAACTGGTTCAAATCAATCTGGGGCCTAATGTTGGGGATATAACTAGTGAGTATAAACTGCCCAGGAGGGGCCGGTTCACCCTCAACTATATTGAAGCCCATGAAGACCTAGAAGATGGCGCTTTACTAATGAAGCTTAGAGGCCCAGAGCCCAAAGGCGAATTAGGGCCCATAGTTGTAAACCGCCATAATTGTATAACTTGTATTGTAAGTTAGGAAGGCAAAGACCGAGCCGGACACTTGTATGAGCCGGCCTCAGGACTCTGTAAACCGGCCGGGCGTCAACCTGTGTATATATAGGGACGACCGGCGGCGGTTCAGGGACAAGAAACAACAACTCGAAAGCCAGGCATAGCGTGTTTGCTCCCTGGTAATCGAAACCCCAATAATTCCATCACAACTAGATGTAGGCTTTTACCTTCATCGTAAGGGGCCGAACTAGTATAAAACTCTCGTGTCCTTTGTCCGGTTTAACCCCTTTAAGCTAACCCGTCGCGATGGCTCCACGACTAAGTCCTTTCACGAGGGCATCTGACGTGATATTTCCATGACACTTGATATCTTTTATAATGGACTAACCGATGCTTCCAAGGACTACTTGGATAGTTGTGCTGGTTGTGTTTTTAGGGAAAGAACAGTCGACCAAGCTGAATTACTATTGAATAATATGTTGACTAATGAAAATAATTGGTCTCTTCCTGAGCCAATTCCTGAGGCAATTCCTGAGCCAATTGAGCCAATTCCCGAGCCTATTCCTAAACCAACTCCCAAGAAGAGGGGAGTTCTATTTCTCAGTCCTAAAGATATGCAAGAGGCAAAGAAATCAATGAAAGAAAAAGGTATTAAAGCTGAAGTTGTTAAGAATTTACCTCCTATTGAAGAAATACATGGTCTTAATCTACCGCATGTTGAAGAAACACATTGTCTTCATAACCCAACACAGGTAGTAAAGGTAAATTCTCTCTATAGATATGATAAAGTTGAAATCCCGTCTACTAAATTTCATAGCCAATGTTTAGATGAATTTGATGACTTTATGGCTAGACAAGAAAGTTTTAATGCTTATGTTGGTAGAGAACTAAAGAATAATGCTTTCAGATAGGATGCTTGAGTGATTATATGGCTAGAGTTAAAGGTGAACTTAAACTCATTAGCAAATATGCTTCTATGGTTACCAGTCAAGCTTAACAAGTACTTAAAGCTCAAAGTGATTTGCTCGATGAATTAAATAATAAACATGATTTTGCTGTTAGAGTGGCTACTAGAACTGGTAGAATGAATCAGGAACCTTTGTATCCTGAAGGCCACCCTAAGAGAATTGAGCAAGATTATTAGAGAAATAATTTAGAGGCACCTAGTTCTTCTAAAAAGAAGAAAAAGAAAAATGATAGGACTTTGCATGCTTCCAGTGAACCTGTTATAGACACACCTGAGAATCCCAATGATATTTCCATTTCTAATGCTGAAAGACAATCAGGTGATGAACATGAACCTAGTGATAATGTTAATGATAATGTTCATGTTGATGCTCAACCTAGCAATAATAATGATGTAGAGATTGAACCTGGTGTTGATCTTGATAACCCACAATCAAAGAATCAACGTTATGATAAGAGAGATTTTGTTGCTAGGAAGCACGGTAGAGAAATAGAACCATGGGTTCAGAAACCCATGCCCTTTCCTCCTAAACCATCCAAGACAAAGGATGATGAGGATTTTGAGCCCTTTGCTGAAATGATTAGACCTATTTTCTTACGTATGCGCTTAACTAATATGCTTAAAGTAAATCCTTATGCTAAATATATGAAGGATATAATTACAAATAAAAGAAAGATACCGGAAGCTGAAATTTCCATCATGCTAGCTAATTATACTTTTAAGGGTGGAATACCAAAGAAACTTGGAGATCCAGGGGTACCAACTATACCATGCTCCATTAAAAGAAACTATGTTAAAACTGCTTTATGTGATCTTGGAGCCGGTGTTAGTGTTATGCCTCTCTCTTTATATCGTAGACTTGAATTGACTAAGTTGACAGCTACTGAAATATCTTTGCAAATGGCCGATAAATCAACTGCTATACCAGTCGGTATTTGTGAGGATGTGCATGTTGTGGTTGCAAATGTCACTATCTTAACGGACTTTGTTATTCTTGATATTCCCGAGGACGATGGTATGTCAATTATCATTGGTGGACCCTTTTTGAATACTGCAGGGGCTTTTATTGATTGCAACAAAGGCAATGTCACTTTTCATGTTAATGGTAATGAGCATATGGTACACTTTCCGAGGAAACAACCTCAAGTTCATAGCATCAATTCTATTGGAAAAGTTCCAACTGTTATTATTGGAGGTTTTGAATTTCCTCTACCTACTATCAAGAAAAAGTATGATATTCTTATTGTTGGGGATGTTCATATCCCCGTTGAGGTAACCTAGTGTTATTCGAATTCTCCGGTTCCATGTTATTCGGAATGAGTTTGTTAACAAGACTTGATCAACCTTGTTAGTGGATTCATTTTGATGATCATGAGATGGATGAAACTAGAAGGCACAACCTTATGTACCCTCTTTTTTACTTTTTTGTTATTTAGAATAAATAAAGAAAAAATAGTATTATCTGTCTGTTTTCTGAATTATCCATGCAATAAAAAACATCCCGAAAATAAAAGTGCTCCAAATGCCCTGCAAATTTAGTATGATTTTTTATGGAATATTTGAGGATTTTAGGCACTGAGAACACTGCAGGGGGGGCAAGCACCTGTCCATGAGGGTGGAGGGCGCGCACACACCCCCTGGGTGCGCCCCCCTGTCTCGTGGGCCCATGGTGCCCCCCTCCACTTATTCCTGCAACCACATACTCCATCTTCCTCCCAAAAAAATCCCCATCCAGCTCAAGCACGAGTTCTAGCTCATTTTGCTGTGATTTTTGATCTCCTTGCTCAAAGCTCCATTCACAAAACTGCTTTGGGAGATTGGTGCTTGGTATGTGACTCCTCCATTGGTCCAATTAGTTTTTGTTCTAGTGCTTTATTCATTGCAAATTTTTGCTGCATAGGTGACCCTGTTCTTGAGCTTGCATGTCAAATTTATGAGGTCCCAAGTAATTCTAATGCATGATATAGGCTCTAGGCACTTGTGGGAGTAGTTGCTACCGATCTTGTTTAGTTTGATTCACTTTTATTTTGAAGTTACTAAAAAATTTAGAATTTTTTCAAAGAACGAAATATGTCCTGGAGAATGTACCAAGGTGGTTCCTCAACAAAGAGATGACCTAGGCATGCTATCGCGAGCAAGACAACGAACCACCAAGGGAAGCCAAAGTGCGGGCTTGTGAGTGGCCATCAGAAGAGTTTATGGTTAATGCAGGCGTCAAGGATGAATTTGACGTGTACATGTGTAACGCCGATGTTGAGGACTTCATACAAGATAAGTGTCCTCAGTACTAACAATTGACTGATTTATTCGCGAGAAGGTTTAAATTTTCATCTTCGCGTAATTCTCAGAATGTCCTGTTTGATATTTATGATGAATCTTATACCATGGACCTAGAAGATTTTACTACTGCTTGCAAACTCCCGCAGTGGGGCAATGTTCATGAACCCCACAAATCTGAATATAAAGATTTTCTAGATAGTATCAATGTGGGAGAATCTAGGGATATAGCACAAGCTACCATAGGGAGCATTCATTTTCCTGCTATACATTATTTTGCTATTTTCATTGGTAGATGCATTAACGGTAAAGATGAAGCATGTCACATGTGTGTCCCTGATCTTTGTGTCCTCAAGAGTGCTGTATTAGGTAATAAAGATTACAACTTGGGGGCAATAGTTGCACGTAGGTTGCATAATAATGGTATATCTAGATATTTATTTGGAGGAATTTATGCGACCCGTGTTGCTAATTATCTTGGTATATCCCCACGTGAGGGTGATATGGTGTTGCCTCCCGCTTATTTAGATTTTGATGCTATGGTCAGACATAGTTTTCTTGTGAAGAATGAACAATTCCTACAGTATCGACTAATCTTTGACAGACGTCGCAATGTCCATGTTACTCTCCCTGCTCCTTCCCTTTTTGATTACTAGGCAAAACGAAGATATGTTGTTACCAGAGAGGAGGCAGCCGAACACGAGGGGAGAGCGGAGGCATCTCACCAACATGCTGCAACTCAGTAGGCATTGGCTGCTGCATCTTAGTATGACCCCGGTTATAACTTCAGATATCAGCCAGGCTATCCTTGGCATTAGACCAACTTAGGCCAAAAGCCTAAGCTTGGGGGAGTACGTATTTCTCATCGACTTTACATTCATGTTCACACACTATTCTAGTTGTCGGTGCTCATACTCTTTCATTGTATTATCCATGCTAGTTTAAATTTCTTTTTCTAGCTTTCTTCTTGTGTGTTTGATAAACCTTAAGAAAACCAAAAAAAAATTAGTTAGTTTAATTTCCATGCTTGTAGTAGTAATTAAATGAAAACCCAAAAACATTTCTCGTTCTTCTTTTACTTGTTGGGAGCTTTCCCGTGTAAATAGTTTTATTTCTCTTCTTTCTTTTGGGGGTCAAGAGTAGAAGACCATAATGAAAATGCTTAGTGGCTCTCATATGCATGATTGTTAGTTTAAACAAGAGCCCATATTACCTTGTCTTCTCTCTTGAATTGAATGCTTGTAGATTCCAACTTAGTCCAATGCACGTGCACTATTATTATTATACACACCGTTCGGTCGTGCAAATGAAGGGCAATAATGATGATATATGATGGACTGGTTGAGATGAGAAAAGATGGTATGAACTCGACCTCTCTTGTTTTTGTAAATATGATAAGTTCATCGTTCCTGATTAAACCTATTATGAATAAACATGTTTGCAATGACAATTAGAGATTATAGTTGCTTATGCCATGCTTAATTAGCTAGGAACTTATAATGGTTTACCTTGCGTGCCAACATGCTATTAAAATGGTTATGATGTGGTATGATGGGATGGTATCCTCCTTTGAATGATTCGAGTGACTTGACTTGGCACATGTTCACGTATGTAGTTAAAACAAAATCAACATAGCCTTCATGATATTTATATTCATGGTAGATTATATCCTACTCATGCTTGCACTCGGTGTTCATTAATATTAGTGCATGTTCATGACTGTTGTCGCTCTCTCAGTTGGTCGCTTCCCAGTCTTTTGCTAGCCTTCACCTGTACTAAGCGGGAATACTGCTTGTGCATCCAAACTCCATAAAGCCCAAAGTTATTCCATATGAGTCCACCATACCTTCCTATATTCGGTATCTACCTGCCGTTCCAAGTAAATTTGTATGTGCCAAACTCCAAACCTTCAAATGAATTTCTGTTTTGTATGCTTGGGCAGCTCATGTTTCAACTAGGGCTGTCTGTATCTTCCATGCTAGGTGGGTTATTCTTAAGAGGAATGGACTTCGCTCCTCATTCACGAGAAAATGGCTGGTAACCAGGATGCCCAGTCCCATGATCAAAATGATCAAAGCAAATCAAAATAATTAAACAAAACTCCCCCAGGGTTGTTGCTAGTTGGAGGCACTCGTTGTTTCGAGAAAGCCATGGATTGATGCTTGTTGGTGGTGGGGGAGTATAAACTTTTACCATTCTGTTTTGGAACCGCCTATAATGTTTGTAGCATGGAAGATATCGCCATCTCATAGTTGTTGCCTTGACAATGAAAGTATACCTGCCCAGCCTACCAACTCACGATTCTCAAATCCTAGCGCGTCGAGCTCAAAGGGATAAAGAGACACAACAATTTATCCTGGTTCGGGCCACCTTGCGGTGTAATACCCTACTCCAGCTTTGTGGTGGATTGCCTCGAGGGGCTGAGGATGAACTAGTACGATGAATGAACAACCTCAGGAGGTGAGGTGTTCTTGAGGTCAAGCGAGCTAGTGTAGGAGGAATGGCTTCGCTCCGTTCGGTATCGGGTCCCTTCTATGGTGGTGGCTAAGTCCTATTTATAGCGGCCTTGGTCCTCTTCCCAAATGTTGGCGGGAAGGGATCCCACAACAGCCAGATTTGAAGGGGGACAAGAAGTACATCCTATCCTGACTAAAGTGGTCTTTGCCTGCAAAAGCCTCTGGTCCTGACGCTGTCGTGGGCTCGGCGATGACCTCCGTACTGCAGTCCTGGCGATCTTGGTCTTGTTGCACCTGAATGGAAACCTTTGGCTGATTCCTCGGGACTCCATGCCTGCTGCTTGCCTCCTTTGCACCAAAGAGGAGACTGGTACTCTTCGCCCGCTGGCACCCGCCTGGCCTTGGTCTTCATGGCTCATGTCAGTTGAGCCTCGTGAGGTGCACCTTGCATAGAAGTTGATACGTCTCCAACGTATCTACTTTTCCAAACACTCTTGCCCTTGTTTTGGACTCTAACTTGCATGATTTGAATGAAACTAATCCGGACTGACGATGTTTTCAGCAGAACTGCCATGGTGTTGTTTATTGTGCAGAAAACAAAAGTTCTCAGAATGACCTGAAAATCCATGGAGATAACTTTTGGAAAATATTAAAATACTGGCGAAAGAATCAATGCCAGGGGGCCCACACCCTGCCCACGAGGGTGGGGGGCGCGCCCCCTCCCCCTGGGCGCGCCCCCCTGTCTCGTGGGCCCCCTGTTGCTCCACCGACCTCAACTCCAACTCTATATATTTCGTTTCACGGAGAAAAAAATTAGAGAGAAAGTTTTCATCGTGTTTTATGATATGGAGCCGCCGACAAGCCCTAATCTCTCTCGGGAGGGCTGATCTGGAGTCCGTTCGGGGCTTCGGAGAGAGGGATTTGTCACCGTCGTCGTCATCAACCATCCTCCATCACCAATTTCATGATGCTCACCGCAGTGCATGAGTAATTCCATCGCAGGCTTGTCGGACGGTGATGGGTTGGATGAGATTTACCATGTAATCAAGTTAGTTTTGTTAGGGTTTGATCCCTAGTATCCACTATGTTCTGAGATTGATGTTGTTATGACTTTGCTATACTTAATGCTTGTCACTAGGGCCCGAGTGCCATGATTTCAGATCTGAACATATTATGTTTTCATGAATATATGTGAGTTCTTGATCCTATCTTGCAAGTCTATAGTCACCTATTATGTGTTATGATCCGACAACCCCGAAGTGATAATAATCAGGATACTTCTCGGTGATGACCGTAGTTTGAGGAGTTCATGTATTCACTAAGTGCTAATGCTTTGGTCCGGTTCTCTATTAAAAGGAGGCCTTAATATCCCTTAGTTTCCACTAGGACCCCGCTGCCACGGGAGGGTAGGACAAAAGATGTCATGCAAGTTCTTTTCCATAAGCACGTATGACTATATTTGGAATACATGCCTACATTACATTGATGAACTGGAGCTAGTTCTGTGTCACCCTATGTTATAGCTATTACATGAGGAATCGCATCCGACATAATTATCCATCACTGATCCAATGCCTACGAGCTTTTCACATATTGTGCTTCGCTTATTTATTTTTCCGTTGCTACTGTTACAACAACTACAAAACTACTATCTTTATTTTTGCCACTGTTACCATTACTATCATACTACTTTGCTACTAAATACTTTGCTGCAGATACTAAGTTATCCAGGTGTGGCTGAATTGACAACTCAACTGCTAATACTTGAGAATATTCTTTGGCTCCCCTTGTGTCGAATCAATAAATTTGGGTTGAATACTTTACCCTCGAAAGTTGTTGCGATCCCCTACACTTGTGGGTTATCAAAAGTCTCTGCTCCTCGGGAGCCAGCCCGAGGAGGCCGATCCCCTTAGAGGTTTTGGCGTCGTCTGCCTCGCGAGGCTTGGTCCCTCGCAAGGGTCTTGAGTTGCTGCTGCTGAAGCTGGGTCGTACCAGGCCGTCGATGGAGCCACACAGTAGGCCGCAGGCAGGCAAGTCTGGATACCCCCGTATCTAGAACGCCGACAGTAGCCCCAGGGACCAAGGCGCACTCGTGGTTGGCTTCTAGGCGAAGCCAAAGGGCAAGTGCGGAGCGCTGCGGGCCCTAACCGCCTGCGGCCTTTAACGACGCATGGCGATTGATGGGACGTGGGCATCTCCACTTCCCCATGTTGCCTCGGCAACCATTTTTGTCTGACAAAAGGGCAGATACCTGCCACCGAGCCTTCATTGCCTTCCCCTTGTTTTGCTCTAGATTCCCTTCTCCCCACGCCGAAAAATCCTGCAGATCCGCCAGTCCTTCCCAGCAAGCTCTCGCCTGATGGCCGTCGAGAAAGCCAAAGCTCCAGCCCCGGCTGCCGGCCCCGCCTGGTTCGAGCTGGCGCTGATCATGCCCTCCGTCGCCGAGGAGAAGCTCCAAACTGCGCTTCTCCTGATGGCGAACGATGATAGTGAATGGGGGAAGACGGCGCTCCGGGTCGCCCCCGCCGTGTCGGAACCGGCGAACAGTACCTTTTACCCCTTCTTCCTGCACAGCGTCTGCTCGGGGCTGATTCCTCCCTTCTCCCGCTTCTTCTATGTCGTTCTCCACCATTACGGCCTCCATGCGCTCCACATTCATCCCAACTCTGTCCTCCTTTTGTCCATCTTCGCCTTCTACTGCGAGGCGTTCATGGGAGTGATGCCCTCCATCGCCATGCTCCGCCACTTCTTCTACCTCTGCTTGACTGGCCACCAGCCTGCAGGGTGTGTTGGCTTCATCGCGGCCCGTGGCAGCAATGCAATTTCTCGCGCCGGGAAGAAGGTGGAGAACGTTCGGAACAAATGGGTCCTCATGGATGCCACGTGTTCCCACAACCTGCTGGAGCTGCTGACCGAGCTCCCGACCTATGAGAAGGGGTGGTCTACCGAGAAGATCACCGACCCCCAGTTGAGGCCGCTGATGAAGAAGATGGAGGCTGACCTGAAGGCTGAAAAGCTGATGGGTGTGATGATTATCAAGGAGTTCCTGCCGTAGCGCCTGGCACCGCTCCAGGATCGCTCCCGCCCCTTGTGGAAGCTTGGGGGTGTCGATGACAAGATCCGGCTACGCCTGGACAGCCTGCCTGACGAGGAGTTCAGCAAGGTGCTGCTTTCCTTGACCGGGAAGGACCCGAGCGGCCCTCCAGATGATTGCCTCCTGCTGTACTACCGAGAAGACGGGGAGAAGATTGCTGCCACCATGCCTGTCTTCAACAAGCTCGGGCCCGTATCGACGGGGCCTCCCCCGCCGGCCACCTCCTTGGTGAAAATGTCCTTCGGCGACCTTTCCTCTGAAGCCACAGAGGAGGGAGAGGGGGAATCTTCTGCCCCGAGGCAGAGAGACCTCCTCCGCAATTTCTTTCACGACGACAAGGAGGACGCGCATCCGGTCGTGGAGTTGGCTCATCCTGCCGGGGTCACCATGAGATCTGGGGTGGCCCCCTCGAAGCAGCCGAAGCAAGAGGCCATGAGGAGGGGCAGGTCAGTGCTGGTTCCCCCAGGAAGCACTCCTCCTTCTCCATCGCCATCCCGCACAGCGTCGACCACGTGCTCGCCTGCTCCCGAGAGCGCAGCTCCAGCCGCGCCCGCGAAGCCCGCACTGATGAGCCTGAAGAGGAGCTATGTTGCCTCAGACCAGTAAGTGTTATTTCTTGGCCTTGCTCCTCGATCTCGATGCGATGGTTAGTATCTTTGTTTGATGTTAGGACACATTCATCAGCGAAGAAGAAGAAGCAGGGTGCTAAGGCCGTCGTGGTCGAGCATGTCGTGGAGGCTGCCGCAGCTTTGGCACAAAGGGCACAGCGGCTCCTGTGGCTCCAGCAGTGGCACCGTCTTCTCGGGGCTCGGAGGCCCAGCCCATGAGGAGTCGGCGTCCGCGACATGGCTGACCCTGGCGACACCCGTCCCCAACGCGACTGCTGAGGACGCAAGGCCTCCAGAGGCCCCTGTCCTTCCTGCTGCCGCAGCTCCACCAGTCTTGGCGCTGAGAGCATCTCTTCTTCCACCCACCACACCGTTGAGCCATGATGCTCCAGCCACCTCCGGAGCCCGGGAGGAGGCCCGATCCGCGCTGAACCAGCTCCAAGGTGATCTTCGAGACCCAGACCGACGCGCGGCATCAGGGTGCCTAGAGCTGGTCTTGGGGTGGCTCCTGGTCGATGCATCTGTCCGGACGGCCTGGAGTCAAGTCGCGGTATCTGTGGAGGAGGCCCGGAAGGTGGTCAGCATAGCCGCTGCCGAGCGTGACCTGGCGCTGAAGGAGACCAAGGACACCCAGGAGCGGTGCTATGAAGCAGAGGCTGAACTGAAGGCCCTCCAGGATCAGCAGGCCGCCCAAGCCAGTCAGCTCCAGGAGCGAGAGGAGAAGTTGAAGGCCCAGGAGGCTGCCGCCGTTAATCGCGACGCTAAGCTGAAGCAGGCAGCCCAGGAACAGGCCACGGAGTGCGACCGCCTGAAGCAGTTGAACGAGGAGACGGAAGCGGCCCAGGCGTCCCTTGCCGAGGCCAAGAGGGCAGCCACCATGGAGCGCAGCACCCTCATCTCCCTCGAGGCGAGGTTCCACAAGGCTCGGCAAGAACTCTTCGGGAGCGATCCCCAGGGGACAGTGGTGACCCCGAAGGAGAGCCCTGCCGCTCTACTCCCTGAGCTCGTCGAGGCACTCAAGGACGTTGTCGCCGGGTTTGGCTCCAGGGTGGAAGGTGAGGCTCGCATACTCTCTTCCTCGGCCCTGACGCGCGCCTTCAGCCATCTCTATCTCCGGGACACCAGCTTCGACTTTGCCGCCTTGCTTGAGCCTGTGGACCTTGACTCCTGCAACGCTGCTGCTGACGCTGTGAAGGGTCCGGTGGAGGCCTTGCTGGTCAAGTTCCTCGCCGCTGGACCCGCCGCTGGAGCCGAGGGCAAGGGCGATGGCGACGTTGTCGACGACGGGATTCCACAGGCGGGCGATGATACGTCTCTAATGTATCTATAAGTTTTGATTGTTCCATGCTATTGTATTACCCGTTTTCGATGTTTATGGGCTTTACTTTACACTTTAATATAATTTTTGGGACTAACCTACTAACCCGAGGCCCAGCCCGAATTACTATTTTTTTTCCTATTTCAGTGTCTCGAAGAAAAGGAATATAAAATGGAGTCCAAACGGAATGAAACCTTCAGGAGCGATCTTTTTGGAACAAACGCAATCCACGAGACTTGGAGTGGACACCAAGAAGCAGCCGAGGCGGCCACGAGGCAGGAGGGTGCACCCTAGGGGGGTAGGCGCACCCCCCACCCTCATGGGCCCCTCGTGGCTCAGCCGACCTACTTCTTGCTCCTATATATACTCCCGTACCCTGAAAATATCCAGGAGCACCACGAAAAACTATTTCCACCCCCGCAACCTTCTGTATCCGCGAGATCCCATCTTGGAGCCTTCGCTGGCACTCCGTCGGAGGGGGAATTGACCATGGAGGGCCTCTACATCATCTCCAAGGCCTCTCCGATGAGTTGTGAGTAGTTTAACACAGACCTTCGGGGCCATAGTTATTAGCTAGATGGCTTCTTCTCTCTTTTTGAATCTCAATACCAAGTTCTCCTCGATCTTCTTGGAGATCTATTTGATGTAACTCTTTTTGCGGTGTGTTTCTCGAGATCCAATGAATTGTGGGTTTATGATCAAGTTTATCTATGAGAAATAATTGAATCTCCTCTGAATTATTTTATGTGCGATTGGTTGTCTTTGCAAGTCTCTTCGCATTATCAGTTTGGTTTGGACTACTAGATTGATCTTTCTTGCAATGGGAGAAGTACTTAGCTTTGGGTTCAATCTTGCGGTGTCCTTTCCCAGTGATAGCAGGGGCAGCAAGGCACATATTGTATTGTTGCCATCGAGGATAAAAAGATGGGGTTTATATCTTATTGTTTGAGTTTATCCTTCTACATCATGTCATCTTGCTTAATGCGTTACTCTGTTCCTATGAACTTAATACTCTAGATGCAGGCAGGAGTCAGTCGATGTGTGGAGTAATCGTAGTAGATGCAGAATCATTTCGATCTACTTGTTGCGAATGTGATGCCTATATACATGATCATGCCTAGATATTCTCATAACTATGCACTTTTCTATCAATTGCTCAATAGTAATTTGTTCACCCACTGTAATACTTATGCTATCTTGAGAGAAGCCACTAGTGAAACCTATGGCCCCTGGGTCAATCTTTTATAATATAAGTTTCCATCTACTTTATATGCAATCTTTACTTTGCAATCTATATAATAAAAATACCAAAAATATTTATCTTATCTTATTATCTCTATCAGATCTCACTTTTGCAAGTTACCGTGAAGGGATTGACAACCCCTTTATCGCGTTGGTTGTGAGGTTCTTGTTTGTTTGTGTAGGTACGAGGCTTTTGAGGAGCCTCCTACTGGATTGATCCCTTGGTTCTCAAAAACTGAGGGAAATAATTATGCTACTTTGCTGCATCACCCTTTCCTCTTCAAGGGAAAACCAACGCAGTGCTCAAGAGGTAGTGAGGGAGTCCTGGATTAGGGGGTGTCCGGATGGCCGGACTATGACCTTTGGCCGGACTCCCGGACTATGAAGATACAAGATTGAAGACTTCGTCCCGTGTCTGGATAGGACTTTCCTTGGCGTGGAAGGCAAGCTTGGCGATATGATATGAAGATCTCCTCCCATTGTAACCGACTCTATGTAACCCTAGCCCTCTCTGGTGTCTATATAAACCGGAGAGTTTTAGTTCGTAGGACGAACAACAATCATACCATAGGCTAGCTTCTAGGGTTTAGCCTCTCTGGTCTCGTGGTATATCAACTCTTGTACTACCCATATCATCAATATTAATCAAGCAGGAGTAGGGTTTTACCTCCATCGAGATGGCCCGAACCTGGGTAAAAACATCGTGTCCCTTGTCTCCTGTTACCATCCGCCTAGACGCACAGTTCGGGACCCCCTACCCGAGATCCGCCGGTTTTGACACCGACATTGGTGCTTTCATTGAGAGTTCCTCTGTGTCGTCACCTTTAGGCCCGATGGCTTCTTCGATCATCAACCACGACGCGGTCCAGGCTGAGACTTTTCTCCCCGGACAGATCTTCGTATTCGGCGGCTTCGCACTGCGGGCCAATTCGCTTGGCCATCTGGAGCAGATCGAAAGCTACACCCCTTGCCATCAGGTCAGGTTTGGAAGCTTAAACTACACCGCCGACATCCGCGGGGACTTGATCTACGACAGATTCGAGCCACGGCCGAGCGCGCCACACTGTCACGATGGGCATGATCTAGCTCTACCGCCGGACAGCGCCCAGAGTGCCGCTCAGGTGTCCTCTACGACCATTAGCTCGGAGTCGACTATGCCAGTCGGGGACGGACGGTTGGATACCGCCCCAGGAGCCGCAATCTCTACGGCGATAGAGCCGAATACTAGCCTAGTCCTTTGCGAGGCTTGTGACTCCAAGGTGCCGGACTCCATTCCGGACTCCGAATCTTCCGCACCCCTTCCGATCGAACCCGATTGGGCTCCGATCATGGAGTTCACCACCGCGGACGTCTTTCAGCACTCGCCCTTTGGTGATATCCTGAATTCACTAAAGTCTCTCTCTTTGTCAGGAGAGCCCTGGCCGGACGATAGTCAGCATGGTTGGGATGCGGACGACGAAGAAATTCAAAACCCATCCACCACCCACTTTGTAGCCACTGTCGACGATCTAACCGACATGCTCGACTTTGACTCCGAAGACATCGACGGTATGGACGCCCATGAAGAAGACGACCAAGAACCAGCACCTATAGGGCACTGGAAAACTACCTCGTCATATGACATATACATGGTGGACACCCCCAAAGCAGGGGATGGCGATGAAAAAATGGAGGATGACCCCTCCAAGAAGCAACCCAAGCGCCGACGTCACCGGCGCCGCTCTACATCCCGCCAAAGCAAAAACGGCGAGTCCGGCACTGGAGACAACAACACCCCGGACAGTGCCGAAGACAACCCCCTCCAGCAGGATTCAGCGCAGGAGGACGGAGGAGCCAGCCCTCATGAGAGAGTAGCAGACAGGGAGGTCGAGGACGACAATTATATGCCTCCCTCCGAAGACGAGGCAAGCCTCGACGACGATGAATTCGTCGTGCCAGAGGATCCCGTCGAACAAGAGCATTTCAAACGCAGGCTTATGGCCACGGCAACCAGCCTCAAGAAAAAATAGCAGCAGCTTAGAGCTGACCAAGACTTGCTAGCCGACAGATGGACTGAAGTCCTGGCGGCCGAAGAGTATAAACTCGAACGCCCCTCCAAGAGCTACCCAAAGCGCATGCTGCTACCCCAACTAGAGGAGGAAGCAACTAAACATACATCACCAGCATACGATGCGCCCGATCGGCCACCCCGTGGCCGCGACAGAGAGGCCTTTCGGCCCTCAACTCAAGCCGCACCCCGGCGCCGCTCCAAAAATACCAGAGCACGGGGAAACGCAACAGACCTGCGAGACATATTGGAGGATAAGGCAAGGCAAACAAGATCGATCTACGGATCGCGTGGGCGCCCCACGTCACATGACGATAATCGTCACGCCGGATATGATAAATACGGCCAGGCCGAACACAACAGACAAAGCTCATCTGAGCTACATCGCGATATAGCCCAGTACAGGGGCGCCGCACACCCACTATGCTTCACAGACAAAGTAATGGATCAACAAATCCCCGAGGGTTTTAAACCCGTAAACATCGAATCATACGATGGCACAACAGATCCCGCGGTATGGATCGAGGATTATCTCCTTCATATCCACATGGCCCGTGGTGATGATCTACACGTCATCAAATACCTCCCGCTCAAGCTTAAAGGACCAGCTCGGCATTGGCTTAACAGCCTGCCAGCAGAGTCAATTAGTCGCTGGGAGGACCTGGAATCCGCATTCCTTGACAACTTCCAGGGCACTTATGTGTGACCACCAGACGCCGATGACCTAAGCCACATAATTCAGCAGCCAGAGGAATCGGACGGACAACTCTGGACATGGTTCCTAACCAAGAAAAATCAAATAGTCAACTATACGGACGCAGAGGCCCTTGCAGCCTTCAGGCACAACATCCAAGACGAATGGCTTGCCCGACACCTAGGACAGGAAAAGCCGAAATCTATGGCAGCCCTCACGACACTCATGACCCGCTTTTGCGCGGGAGAAGACAGCTGGCTAGCTTGTAGCAATAACATAACCAAGAGCCCTGGCAATTCGGATACCAAGGACAACAACGGCAGGTCACGTCGCAACAAGCACAAGCGCCGCATTAACGGCGACAATACTGAGGATACGGTAGTTAATGCCGGATTCAGAGGTTCTAAACCCGGTCAGCGGAAGAAGCCATTCAAAAGAAGCCGTTCAAAAGACCGGATACTGATCGCTCGTGCCAGATACACGGCACCCCGGAACAACCAGCCAACCACACCAACAGGGATTGTTGGGTGTTCAAGCAGGCAGGCAAGTTAAGTGCCGAAACCAGAGAGAAGGGGCTGCATAGCAATGACGAGGAGGAGCCCCGGCTGCCGAACAACAGAGGACAGAAGGGCTTCCCCCCGCAAGTGCGGATGGTGAACATGATATACGCAACCCATATCCCCAAAAGGAAGCGGAAGCATGCTCTCAAGGACGTCTATGCGTTGGAGCCAGTCGCCCCAAAGTTCAACCCATGGTCCTCCTGTCCGATCACTTTTGATCGAAGGGACCGCGCCACTAGCATTCGTCATGGCGGATTCGCCGCGTTGGTCCTAGACCCAATCATTGACGGATTTCACCTCACTAGAGTCCTCATGGACGGCGGCAGCAGCCTGAACCTGCTTTATCAGGATACAGTGTGAAACATGGGTATAGATCCCTCAAGGATTAAACCCACAAAGACAACCTTTAAAGGCATCATACCAGGTGTAGAAGCCAGCTGTACAGGCTCGGTTACACTCGAAGTGGTCTTCGGATCCCCGGATAATTTCCGAAGCCAAGAGTTAATCTTCGACATAGTCCCATTCCGCAGTGGCTATCACGCCCTGCTCGAATGAACCACATTCGCAAAATTCAATGCGGTGTCGCACTACACATATCTCAAGCTCAAGATGCCAGGCCCTCGCGGAGTCATTACGGTAAATGGAAACACCGAACGCTCTCTCCGAACGGAGGAGCACACGGCGGCCCTGGCAGCGGAAGTACAAAGTAGCCTCTCAAGGCAATTCTCCAATCTGGGTGTTAAACATCCAGACAACGTCAAGCGCACCCGAAGTAACCTACAACAAAACCGGCTAGCACGTTCCGAGCAAGCATAGCAGTGCGGCCCCAACCCCAGCCCTCGCCAGATGGCGATAGCGGTACCACGCGTACATAATTATGCTTTGGAAATACCATGGGCATAAGGGCAGGGGCACAACCACGACACGCCCAGAATGCGGCTCAACCGCATTAGGGGCTCCCTATTCTGTCGTTTCCTTTTTTTATATACTTTCAGGACCCAACTATCCGGAAGGCCTGTCCGGCAATACACTCGCCGAACACACGATGCAACAGCCAGGGAGAGAACAAGCCACGTCAAATGTCCAGGTGGTCTCTATAACGAGCTAAATACCTGTTTTACTTAAAGTCTCGCAGCTTGCCCCTGGAGGGGGACATGTCAAATAATCCCATCTCTTGCTTATCGCACTATTTGTATCGTTCTGCTTTCATAGCAGCCCTTTTTAATAAACAATACATAACTCTTATCTATTATTGTATTCATCTATTTTTATACAAGTATGTTCAGTCATGACATTATGCAGCCATACACTTTGGTACGGCCAATACACCAGGGGCTTAAGCACCCCATAACACGGTGTGAGAAGACCAAACACTCTCATGAGTGCAGCACCCCGAACTTATAGCACTATATGCATCGGCTCCGAATCATGTCTTGGGTCAATAGTTGGGTTTGCCCGGCTCCCATGTTTTGGTACCTTACGTTCTGCAATGTTGGCTAAGGTAGCGCTGGGAGAACTACTGCGATTGTGCCCCAGTTGAGCTGGGTTAACACCTCAGTAGAGAAAGCTAAAACTGACCGTCATGATAGTGCGAGAGACCGATCGCTGTTCGCGAGGTTTTTTTCGAGTCCCTAAAGACTTATGCCGCTTAGAGCGAGGAGCCGGATTTATCTGGCCTAGGCGTGGATAGCGCCCCGAACTCGGTCTTACGAATACTAGGGGCTTCGCCGAAATTTAAAATTATAGAATTCTATGGCTAAGTGAGAGTGATAAAGCATTATAAGTCCGATGGCCTTGTTCGTTACGCTGAGCGCCTCCCAAGATGGACCCAAGAATGGGAAAAAGAGCGCTCAGGTTTATCCCGAACACCCCAGCACTCGTGGCATGGGGGTAGAAGCCGACGACTTGCATCTCTCAGATTTGATAAACGGCCGCATAGAAGGTAATATTTAAAATTAACAAGTGTTGCTTAGCGCATATGAACAAAGTTTCCGGCGTACAGGATAACAGATGCGAGTCTACTCAAAAATTACATCTTTGGAGCATTCACCCGCTATAAGGCGGGCACCCTTCAGGACGCCCTCATTATACATCTCGGGCTTGCGATACTCCTTGCCCGGCGGTGGCGCGTCCATCACAAGCTTCTCGGCATCCATCTTGCCCCAGTGCACTTCAGCACGGGCAAGGGCCCGACGGGCACCTTCAATACAGACGGAGCGCTTGATGACTTCAATCCATGGATAGGCGTCCACCAGCCGCCGCACCAGACCGAAGTAGCTCCCAGGCATGGCTTCTCTAGGCCACAACCGAACTATGAGGCCCTTCATGGCCTGTTCGGCCACCTTGTGGAGCTCGACCAGCTGCTTCAGCTGGTTGCTCAGGGGCACCGGATGTCCGGTCTCAGCATACTGGGACCAGAACACTTTCTCCGTCGAGCTTCCTTCCTCGGCCCGGTAGAATGCGACGGCATCGGATACACCGCGGGGCAGATCTGCGAATGCTCCTGGAGAGCTCCGGATTCGGGTAAGTAACAGGTAATTTACTTTCGCATGCTTGTTTTGCATAAAGAATGCCTTACCCGCCGCAATCTATTTCATCGCCTCAATCTCCTGGAAGGCTTTTTGGGCTTCGGCCTTGGCAGATTTGGCGCTTTCAAGTGCCGAGGCAAGCTCGGACTCTCGAGTCTTTGAGTCAAGCTCTAACCTCTCATGTTTTTTCACAAGAGCATCGAGCTCTTGCCGCACCTCCGCCGCCTGCGCCTCTTGCTTTTCTCGCTCTGAGCGCTCCATGGCTGCATTGTCTTCGGCCTTGGAAAGCGCTTCCTTCAGGGTTGCCACCTGAGTTGTGGCCCCTGCAACATTCACGTTGGTCCTGTCATTATTTGCAACCAGGTATTTCTATATACATTTACATACAGTATTACATACCCTCCTTGTCCTCGAGCTGCTTCTTGTCACGGCCGAGCTCATTCTCGGACGCTCGAGGTTCTGCTTCAATCCGTCAACCTCCGCAGTCAGTGCGGCAGAGGTCAGTAGTGCAGCTTGCATTCCCATATCGACATATTTATGTTAGACTCCTGCGTATATCTTTTTAGATCCTCAGTCCGGCTTTTCTTTCGAACTCCGAACTGAGCATCAGGGGCTACTATCTATGCGGTAACATTTTTATATGTTTTGAATACATACCTCAAAGCCTGTTAGCAGGCTGGTACAGGCTTCTGTCAGCCCGCTCTTGGCGGACCGAACCTTCCGAATCACCGCACTCATAACAGTGCGGTGCTCCTCATCGATGGAGGCGCCGTTAAGCACCTCCAGCAAATTGTCCAGCGTCTCTGGTTGGACGAAGGCCACCGGCGTCGTAGGCGTGCCTTTCTTCCAAAGGCGCCGTCTACCGGACTCCGGAACCGTTGTTGGTTCCGGAGCGGTGTCCGGCCCAGGGCCGGACTTAGATCCCTCTGGGGCTTTACCCCCTTTGGGCCTGGAGTCCGGGAGGTCGCCTTGCGGCGCCTCCAGGACCACCTCCTCCTGGTTTAGTCCCTTTTGGAACTCCACCTCGGCATCATCCGTAGGGAGAGGGCAGGAGGCCATCGGAAGTGAAGCGCTATTCACGTCCGACGAATCCAGGGAGCCGCTCGACGAATCGCCGAGCTGAGCCTTGGGCGGACTGCATGATTAAATTCGGCGTCAGAAGGTACCATACATTAGAGGAGAGCCATGAGTTTTTCGGGTATCCGGATACTTACGATTTTGCTAGGGGCTTGACCCTGGATGGCCATTCCTCCCCGCCGTCTTCGGCATCGGAGGCGTAGTCCGGCAGAAGGGTCCTCCCCTTTTTGGATCCTCCGGCCTTCCCAGTTGGCGTGGCCTTCCTTTTCTTTCCTCCCCCCGCTGGAGGGGAAGAGGCTTCTTATTCTTCCTCCTTCTCGTCCTCAGAGGCGGAGGGTGCTTCGGGGTTGTCAGGCGATGAATCCGACACCACCAGGCACCGGGAACTCTTTCGAGTCCCCGTGGCCTTCTTCTCCAGCACCACGTGAGGTGCCGGAACCAGCAGCTTCGTCAAGCGTGCGTCTGCTGGGCCTTCGGGCAAAGGGGCCGGACAGTCAAACTGTCCGGACGTCCTCTTCTAGTCCTGTCAAAGGAGGAGGAGTTTAGATCCTACATGGAGTCAAACTATGAAAATCAAGTGTCCCGTGGAGGACTAAAAGCAAGCTTACTTCGGTGGCTTGGCGCTTGGCGCAGAATCCGCGATCCTCGATGACGGGAGGGGAGACCTCGGAGCTCTTGAATAGCACCTTCCAGGCGTCCTCGTGCTTTGTCTCGAAGAGCCGGGACAGAGTCTGGTGGTGGGCCAGGTCGAACTCCCACAAGTTGAAGGCCCGTCGTTGACACGGAAGGATCCGGCGAAAGAGCATGACCTGGACTACGTTACAAGTTTAACCTTCTTGTTCACCAGGTCTCGGACGCAGGTTTGGAGTCCGGTCACCTCTTCCGGACTACCCCACAACAGGCCCATCTCTTTCCAAGATGTGAGCCGTGTGGGGATGCCAGATCGGAATTCAAGGGCCGCTGCCCATTCAGGGTCACGCGGCTCATTCAGAACCACCCCGACTGCCACCCTTTGATGGTCTCTACGAAGGCGCCCTCGAGCCATGTAACATTGGCTATCTTGCCCACCATGGCGCCTCCGCACTCCGCTTGGCGGCCGCCCATGACCTTCGGCTTGACGCTGAAGATCTTCAGCCATAGGCCAAAGTGAGGTTGGATGCGGAGGAAGGCCTCACACACGACAATAAACGCCGAGATGTTGAGGATGAAGTTCGGGGCCAGATCGTGGAAGTCCAGGCCGTAGTAGAACATGAGCCCCCGGACGAACGGGTGAAGAGGAAAGCCTAGTCTGTGGAGGAAATGGGGGAGAAACACGACCCTCTCATGGGGCCCAGGGGTGGGGATGAGTTGCCCCTCATCTGGAAGCCGGTGCGCGATGTCGTCAGACAAGTATCCGGCCTTCCTCAACTTTTTGATTTGCCCCTCCGTGACGGAGGAGGCCATCCATCTACCTCCCGCTCCGGACATGATTGGAGAAAGGTTGAGGTGGGAAGTGCGGACTTGGGCGCTAAAGCTCGAGTGCGCAGGGATGGATAAGCAAAGGAGGAAGAAGGCATAAATGGAAAGAGTGGATCCTTATCCCCTTATATGGGCGGCCGAAACTATAAGCCCCCACCAGCCTAATAAAACTCGCTTATCTCCCAAGCGCTGCGGTTAATGGCGCGGTTGGGTTACCCACGCCCGTATTGATGAGAATCCTGGAATAAGGGGACACGATCTCTGCTTTGACAAGACGTGCCAAGGAAACCGCCTCGCTAAACGCGCTGAGGTGGAACAGTAAAATGATTCGAATAAAGGCTTGGCTGTGGCGTGATGTCACGCTGCGGAATACGTCAGCAGATTAGATTTGTTCAGATATTATTCTCTCTACGGTGGTATGTGGAACTTATTTTGCAGAGCCGGACACTATCCTTTTGTTCAACATCTTCTATGAAGTATTTGGAGGAGGAACCCGCCTTGCAATGCCGAAGACAATTTGCGCGCCGGACTTGTCGTCATTGAAGCCTGGTTCAGGGGCTACTGAGGGAGTCCTGGATTAGGGGGTGTCCGGTTGGCCGGACTATGACCTTTGGCCGGACTCCCGGAGTATGAAGATACAAGATTGAAGACTTCGTCCCGTGTCCAGATAGGACTTTCCTTGGCCTGGAAGGCAAGCTTGGTGATATGATATGAAGATATCCTCCCATTGTAACCGACTCTATGTAACCCTAGCCCTCTTCGGTGTCTATATAAACCGGAGAGTTTTAGTCCGTAGGACGAACAACAATCATACCATAGGCTCATCATAATCCATGTCGAGATCCGATGAATCAGTTGATGAATCATCAGATGAACTCCCTGATGAATCAGTTGATGAATCATCAGATGAACTCCCTGATGAATCAGTTGATGAATCATCACTCTCCACCACATTTTCATGATCTGGAAAAGGGGGCTGCCCCTGCCAGAATTCTGCAGCTCCCGGGGGGAGAACGTTTAGCTTCTAGGGTTTAGCCTCTCTGATCTCGTGGTAGATCAACTCTTGTACTACCCATATCATCAATATTAATCAAGTAGGAGTAGGGTTTTACCTCCATCGAGAGGGCCCGAACCTAGGTGAAAACATCGTGTCCCTTGTCTCCTGTTACCATCCGCCTAGACGCACAGTTCAGGACCCCCTACCCGAGATCCGCAGGTTTTGACACCGACAGGTAGCAAGAAGGATTTCTGGCGCCATTGCCGGGGAGGTCTTCGCTCAAGTCAAGACATACCAATTACCCATCACAAACTCATCTCCCTCGCATTACATTATTGGCCATTTACCTCTCGTTTTCCTCTCCCCCACTTCACTCTTGCTGTTTTATCGTCCTCTCTTTCCCTTTCTCCTCTCTTTCGCTTGCCTCTTGTGTGCTTGTGTGTTGGATTGTTTGTCATGATGGCGCAAGATAATACCAAATTATGTGACTTTTCCAATACCAATAATAATGATTTCCTTAGCACTCCGATTGCTCCTCTTAATGATGCTGAATCTTGTGAAATCAATGCTGCTTTGTTGAATCTTGTTATGAAAGATCAATTCTCCAGCCTTCCTAGTGAAGATGCCGCTGCTCGTCTAAATAACTTTGTTGATTTTGTGATATGCAAAAAAATAAAGATATGGATAATGATATTGTTAAATTGAAGTTATTCCCGTTTTCACTTAGAGATCGTGCTAAAACTTGGTTTTCGTCTTTGCCTAAAAATACTATTGATTCATGGAATAAGTGCAAAGACGCTTTTATCTCTAAGTATTTTCCTCCCGCTAAGATCATCTCTCTTCGAAACGATATTATGAACTTTAAACAACTTGATCATGAGCGTGTTGTCCAATCTTGGGAAAGAATGAAATTAATGATTCGCAATTTCCCTACTCATGGTTTGAATTTATGGATGATCATACAAATTTTTTATGCCAGATTGAATTTTGCTTCTACAAATATTTTAGATTTGTCCGTGGGAGGCACTTTTATGGAAATTACTTTAGGAGAAGCTACTAAACTCCCTGATAACATTATGGTCAATTATTCTCAATGGCACACCGAAAGATCTACTAGTAAGAAAGTTCATGCGATAGAAGAAACTAAAGTTTTGAGTGGAAAGATGGATGAACTTATGAAATTGTTTGCTACTAAGAGTGCTCCTATTGATCACAATGATATGCCTTTGTCTACTTTGATTGAGAATAATAATGAATCTATGGGTGTGAATTTTGTTGGTAGGAATAATTTTGGTAACAATGCTTATAGAGGAAACTTTAATCCTAGGTTGTTTCCTAGTAATTCATCTAATAATTATGGTAATTCCTACAACAACTCTTATGGAAATTTTAATAAGATGCCCTCCGATTTTGAGAATAGTGTTAAACAATTTATGATCTCTTAAAAGAATTTCAGTGCTTTGCTTGAAGAAAAATTTCTTAAAGTTGATGAATTGGCTAGGAACGTTGATAGACTTTCGCTTGATGTTGACTCTTTGAAACTTAGATCTATTCCAGCTAAGCATGATATCAATGAGTGTAACGCCCCAGTTCCGATGTGCCAGGTGTCTGCCAGTTATTCGTTGCCATTGCCATGTCATTTGCTTGCATGTTGCATATTGTCATGTCATCATGTGTATTTCATTTTGCATACGTGTTCGTCTCATGCATCCAAGCCTTTTCCCCGTTGTCCGTTTTGCAATCCGGCGCTCCTATGCTCTCCGGCGTTCCCCTTTTGCCTCTCATTGTGAGCGGGTGTTAAACATTCTCGGAATGGCCCGAGGTTTGCCAAGCGGCCTTGGTATAGCACCGGTAGACCGCCTGTCAAGTTTCGTGCCATTCGGAGGTCGTTTGGTACTCCAACGGTTAACCGGGTAACCGTAAAGCCTCCTTCTCTTTGCAGCCCAACACCCCTTCCAAACTGGCCCAAAACCCAGCAAACTCCCCTCCATGATCTCGGTCGTTCGATCACGATCGTGTGGGCGAAAACCGCTCCTCATTTGGACTCTCCTAGCTCCCTCTACCTATAAAAACGTCTTCCCCTCTCCATTTTTCGGATCATTTTCCCCCCGAAACCCTAGCCTAGCCTCCTCTGCGCCACCGGACATGTCCGCTCCTGCAGGACGAAATCCCGTCGCCGCCTGCAGCCAACCGCGATGTGCCACGTGGCTCCCCGCGCCGTCCCCGCCGCCGCGGCTCGGAGAGCCCGAATCGGGCCCTCCCGGCCCATCTCCCCGCGCCGCCGCCCGGATCTCGCTCGTCCTCCGCGCCGCCGCCTCCGGCCGGGCGCCGCCCCACGCCTCCGCCTCCGGCTGCTCGCCGCCCCGCACCTCCAACTCCGGCCGGGCGCCGCCCCGCGCCTCGCCGCTCCGCCTCCGCCGTCGCTAGCCAGATCCGGCCTCCGGCCTGCCGGATCCATCTTCCCGCGCCGCCGCCCGCCATCCCCGGCTTGCCGCGTCGCCGGTGCCGCCCTGCCATGGCCTCGGTCGGCCTCGTCGGGCAGGACGACGAGGGCCGCCTGGGCGCCTCCCTGCTCGCGTCGCCGTGGGCCCAACTAGCCGGCCCATCTCCAGCGACCGGCCCAGATCCGGCCTTCCCCCGTGGCCCAGCCAGCTCCGCAGCCCAGCGGCGCTCGGCCCAAGCCGGCCTGCCTCCTCCTCCTTCCTGGGCTTGGCCCAAGGGTGAGCAACCCCTTTTTCCCCGCCTATGCGAGATATAACTATTTGACGCGCATATGTTTTTTTTCCTGAAAATTCCACTAAGTCCCCGAATCTGTGTAATTTTCATGCCATGTTTGACATGTTGTATGTCTGCACCCGTAGCTCCGTTTTGCGCGTGTAATATGTCGAATTGTTCGCCTCGACGAGTACATCATTTCATTCCATTGAATCATATTCATTTGAGGTCATCTAGATGCCTGAATCATCATTGTAAGAGTGCTTCATAATGTTTTCTGCTGTCTGTTAACAGAATGAGCTCTTTTGTCATTTTTGTCATGATTGATGTGTGCATCCTATGAGGTTGATATCTACATATGTTTTGAACTATGACATGTCTTCTTTCCAGTGGTGTTTACCATGTATTTTTGTGGTCAATGTGGTGACTAGCACAATCATGCAAACCAGGCATCGTGATGTTGCTGATTTTAGTTCCTGTTCTGCTGTAATTTTGATGCCATGTAAACATGATGCTATAGATAGATCCATGGATATTTTGAGATACTTCATTAAGGGTGTTTTTAACATGTGGTTATTGTCTATCCATTCATGCCTCTGGTTGCATTTATGGAGTAGCCTAGCATGTCATTTTCGTGCTCTACTTTTGCTTCAAAATATTTCCTGGCAGATTGTTTACATGTTATTCAATTTGGCCAAGCTTGTTGTAGTTGATCCTTGCATGCTATGGACTAGTTCTTGCCTTGGTTGGTTACATAAACATGTCTTCTTGATGATGCTATGCTTATCTTGTCATGCAATGACTTGTGGTGAGTGAATCGAGCTTGTTAAGTAGGGTACATGATGTTGCTGTTTTGCTAGGCTGAATCTGTTATTTCGTGATGCTATATAAACATGTTGCTACAAATCATTCTATGCATAATCTGGAGATGTTCTATAAACATGTTTTGATCTACATGTCATCCTCTAACCATACATGCCCCTGGTTGCATTTATAGCTTGTTGTAGATTATTCATATCTTGCTCCAAAGTTGCTTCATAATGTTGCTGTCAGCCGGTTAACATTAAGTTCAGTTGTTATCATGATTGTTGCTAGTGTTCCATGCACCCTATGGCCTTTCTCTTGCCATGCTTAGCTTCGCAAACATGCCTTCTTACTGTTGGTTGCCTTGCCATGCCATGTTTTGCTCTATAGTGAGTTGCACAAGCTCATCTACATGCCTTCATAATTCTGTTTCTGTCATGTTTGAATCTGTAATATAACTTGCTATGTTTACGTGGGTGCCATCATATTTTCTGATCCTTTTTGGCTTATGGTCAGTAAGGGACTTTTGATCTATGCATTTAGTAGATTCATGCCATGCCTTTGTTTGCCATTATAAATTCCTATAACATGTTGTTTGATAGCTCTAAACATTGCATCGTGATGTTATTTTCTGCAAAGTCTGAATTGTTATTACTTGCAATCTTACCATGTGTGTTTGAGTATGTTCTAGTGATTTCTGGAGATAGCTCAGTGTTCATGTTTTGTTATGCTTTACCTGTACATCATGCCCATGTCTTTTGTTTTCATGTTGAGATGCTGTAGCTTATTGTTTTGATGCTTGCAATATGCCTAGTTGTTGTTTTGGACAGCTTGTCCTTTAAACTTGTATAGAGTGCATGTGTTGAACCGTTGCTCCGTTTTGAGTGTGCTCCATATGAAACTTGCTTGATTTTGCATATAGTTTCATATTATCATGGTGCATACTTGTTTTGGTGTGTTTGCTTTATGTTTGTATGCATTTTGCATCAATGCCATGTTTAACTTGTTTTGCTCATATCTTCTAGACCGTAGCTTCGAACTAAATGAACTTTATATGTAACTTGACTAGAATCTCGTGTAGATCATCTTTGTGCATCTTAACTTGCTGTTTAACAACTTGAACAAAGGGTTTATTCAGATCTGGACCAATTTCGAAATATGCATATGAGGACTTACCGGAATTGTTATATGTTGTTCCCGGCCTCATTTAAACTTGCTTTGATGTGTTGCTCTTGTTTGCATCATCTCTTGCCATGAGTAGCTTCATGTAGTCTTGTCATGCATCATGCTTGTTTGTGAATCATGCCTTGCTCATGTGTGGTGTGTTTACCTTCTTGTGTGCTTCTTCTTGTTAGTTCCTGTTTCGTTGCGATCGTGAGGATTAGCTCGTCTACGCTTGGTTCGTCTTCGTGGCTTCATCTTCTTCATGGACTCGTTCTTCTTCCTTGCGGGATTTCAGGCAAGATGACCGCTACCCTGGATCTCACTACTATCATTGCTATGCTAGTTGTTCTGTTCTATCGCTATGCTGTGCTACCTATCACTCGTTTATCAAGCCATCCCAAATTGCCATGAACCTCTAACCTTTGACACCTTTCCTATGCAAACCGTTGTTTGGCTATGTTACCGCTTTGCTCAGCCCCTCTTATAGCGTTGCTAGTTGTAGGTGAAGTTGAAGATTTCTCCATGGTGGACAGGATTTTGGTTGGGATATCACAATATCTCTTATATTATTAATGCATCTATATACTTGGTAAAGGGTGGAAGACTCGGCCTTTTGCCTGGTGTTTTGTTCCATTCTTGCCGCCCTAGTTTCCGTCATACCGGTGTTATGTTCCCGGATTTTGCGTTCCTTACGCGGTCGGGTGATTTATGGGACCCCCTTGACAGTTCGCTTTGAATAAAACTTCTCCAGCAAGGCCCAACCTTGGTTTTACCATTTGCCTCACCTAGCCCTTTTTCCCTTGGGAGTCGCGCATCCTGAGGGTCATCTTTATTTTACCCCCCCCCCCCCCCCCCGGGCCAGTGCTTGTCTAAGTGTTGGTCCAAACCGAGCGATGTCCGGCGCTCCCTGGGCAACCAGGGTCTATGCCAACCCGACGTCTGGCTCATCCGGTGTGCCCTGAGAACGAGATATGTGCAGCTCCTATCGGGATTTGTCGGCACAGCGGGAGGCTTTGCTGGTCTTGTTTTACCATTGTTGAAATGTCTTGTAAACCGGGATTCCGAGTCTGATCGGGTCTTCCTGGGAGAAGGTCTATTCCTTCGTTGATCGCGAGAGCTTGTCATGGGCTAAGTTGGGACACCCCTACAGGGTATAATCTTTTGAAAGCCGTGCCTGCGGTTATAGGCAGATGGGAATTTGTTAATGTCCGGTTGTTGATAACTTGACACCAGATCCGAATTAAAACGCATCAACCGTGTGTGTAGCCGCGATGGTCTCTTTTCGGCGGAGTCCGGGAAGTGAACATGGTTTCTGAGTTATGTTTGACGTAAGTAGGAGTTCAGGATCACTTCTTGGTCATTGCTAGCTTCACGACCATTCCGCTTGTTCTCTTCTCCCTCTTATTTGCGTATGTTAGCCACCATATATGCTTAGTCGCTGTTGCAACCTCACCACTTTACCCCTTCCTTTCCCATTAAGCTTTCCTAGTCTTGATACCCATGGTAATGGGATTGCTGAGTCCTCGTGGCTCACAGATTACTACAACAATAGTTGCAGGTACAGGTTGTGCGATGATCATGACGCAAGAGCGATGCTTGCTTGCGTTGAGTTCTTCTCCTGCTTCTTCTTCGATCAGGGGATAGGTTCCAGGTCGGCAGCCTGGGCTAGCAGGGTGGATGTCATTCGAGTTTCTGTTTGTGTTTCGTCCATAATCGGATGGTGATCTTATGTATTGTGATGTTGTATTCGTGTGGCATTGTATGCCTCTTGTATGTATCCCCATTTATTATGTAATGTTGATGTAATGATATCCACCTTGCAAAAGCATTTCAATATGCGGGTCTATCCTTGGTGGGACCTTCGAGTTCCTTTTGGATAGGGTCGCATATTGGGCGTGACAATGAGTCTCTCAAAGCCATGAGAATTTCTATTGATGAGTGCAAAGAAAGAACCGCTAGGATGCGTGCTAAGAAAGATTGCTTTGTAAAAGCGTGTTCTTCTAGTTTCCATGAAAATAATGATGAAGATCTGAAAGTTATTGATGTGTCCCCTATTAAATCTTTGTTTTGCAAATGAATCTTGATAATGATGGGACTGGAGATGAGTCAACTTTAGTTAAAGGGCGTCCCAATGATTCAGAGTTTTTAGATCTTGATGCTAAATTTGGTAAAAGTGGGATTGGAGAGGTCAAAACTTTACATAGCATTGAACCCACTATTATGGATTTCAAGGAATTTAATTATGATAATTTTTCTTTAATAGATTGTATTTCCTTGTTGCAATCCGTGTTGAATTCTCCTTATGCTTATAGTCAAAATAAAGCTTTTACCAAACGTATTGTTGATGCCTTGATGCAATCTTATGAGGAAAAACTTGAATTGGAAGTTTCTATACCTAGAAAACTTTATGATGAGTGGGAACCTACTATAAAAATTAAAATTAAAGATCATGAATGTTATGCTTTGTGTGATTTGGGTGCTAGTGTTTCCACGATTCCGGAAACTTTACGTGATGTGCTAGGTTTCCATAATTTTGATGATTGCTCTTTAAACTTGCACCTTGCAGATTCCACCATTAAGAAACCTATGGGAAGGATCAATGATGTTCTTGTTGTTGCAAATAGGAATTATGTGCCCATAGTTTTTATCATTCTTGATATAGATTGCAATCTTTCATGTCATATTATTCTTGGTAGACCTTTCCATAGAATGATTGGTGCAATTATTGATATGAAGGAAGGGAATATTAGATTCCAATTTCCATTAAGGAAAGGCATGGAACACTTCCCTAGAAAGAAAGTCAAATTACCTTATGAATATATTATGCGTGTCACTTATGAATTGAATGCCAAAGATGGCAATACTTAGATCTATTCTCGCTTTTATGCCTAGCTAGGGCGTTAAACGACATCACTTGTTGGGAGGCAACCCAATTTTATTTTTGTTTCTTGCTTTTTGTTTATGTTTAGTAATAAATAATTCATCTAGCCTCTGTTTAGATGTGGTTTTATGTTTTAATTAGTGTTTGTGCCAAGTAGAACCTATAGGATAACCTACGGTGATAGTTAATTTGATTCTGCTGAAAAACAGAAACTTTTGCATGCACGAGAATAATTTTAATAAATCACAGAAATGTGCTTTTGCGTTGATTCTTTTTGCAGTAGATCAATAGACAGATTTCCTAGGACTTCCTATTTTTGTAGGATTTTTAGGGTTCCAAAAGTACTCTAAAGTTACAGATTTCTACAGACTGTTCTGTTTTTGACAGATTCTGTTTTTCGTGTGTTGTTTGCTTATTTTGATGCATCTATGGCTAGTATCGGGGGGTATGTGTTAAGGAGTATTGGTATTGGTCTAGGAGTACTTATTAGTTTATGTTTAGTTTCCTTATACCTCAAGTCATGTGTAATATATATATATGCCCCTTGGGCCTTCAATAGATAAGTTGCTTTCCTAACATGGTATTAGAGCTTAGGTTATTTTTTTCGGGCACCGCAACTCGCCCTCCTGATCGAGTTCTTCCTCTCGATCTCCCGATCCAATCTTGCTCTCGCTGCTGCCCTTCCTCTCTGATGGTTGACTCTGCTCCCTCTTGTTACAGCATGCCTCAATCTACATCAACGTGCTGCGTATGTGCTCCTCTCCTGATCTGCACATGCACATCACCCCGGCCTGCTAGTCAACGCCCCGACCTGGCCCCCACTGCAGGTGCATCTTCCCGCCTCCGCTGGACAAGGACAGGAGCTGCTGCACGCGATGGACAAGGCCATCCACTGATTCAGCCAGGAGCGGCTGCACATGTCGATCTATTTGGCGTTGGCAATGCCTCGGCCAGATCGGGCTGCTGGCTGCCTTCTCTGCCTCGTGGATCCCGTCCAAGGTGCCTGATCCGCTGGTCAACTCCCAGTAAATCCACCGATCCGTCCCACCCGGCTGCTTCTTTACCAGATCTGGGCGTCCTGGGCTGCTTCAGCCTTCTATTGTTGCTCACGGGTTCCTCCTTGTGCAACTGCTTGTGCATATCCTCTGCCTACAGCTGTTGGATTGGGTGCTGCTACCAGCTACGTGATGTTGCTACGTGGTGATGCTACTATGTGGTACTACTACCTGCTACTACATGTTGTTGTTAGTCACCCATGGATCTAGTTTCGCCGCCACTGCTAGATTTCCCTTCTAGTATGTGTTTTCTAGTATAATTTCCGTTGCGTCCACCAAATCCGTTGATATTTTGTGTTTTCTCATGTCATGTGAGTCCACCATACCTATGTCTGTCAACCTTTTTTTGTTCATTGTCCTCTGTATAGGATTTCTGTGGCCTCTCTTTGCATTGTTGATCTAAGCCCATTCTCTTGCCACCGAGCTTTTTCGCCGCCGGTTTTCATGGGCCATGACTCTTTAAGCAATGCTTCATTCTCTCGATGTACCATCTTCTTTCGACAACCCATATTCTTTTGATACATCTCTTGTATCTTCTATTGATGTGATGTCTTCCTCTGATGTGCCATCTCTTCTTTATCCTCTTTGGCGACTTGACAGGTTTTGAAGACTCTTCATGCTACAACGACACTCTCAAGATGCGGATTTGGATTATCATTTTTTAGTATTACACTTCTTCAAATGAAATGCTATTGCATACGCTTTGCATTTGAGGGGGAGGGGGTGTTAAGGAGCATTAGTATTGGTCTAGGAGTCCTTATAAGTCTATGTTTAGTTTCCTTATACCTCAAGTCATGTGTAATATATATATGCCCCTTGGGCCTTCAATAAAGATAAGTTGCTTTCCTAATAGTATGAACCATAGATAAGTTGGAATACAGTAGGTGTAACACCAATATAAATAAAGAATGAGTTCATTACAGTAACTTATGTGGTGGTTTTTCTTTCTTGCACTAACGGAGCTTATGAGATTTCTTGTTGAGTTTTGTGTTGTGAAGTTTTCAAGTTTTGGGTAAAGATTTGATGGACTATGGACTAAGGAGTGGCAAGAGCCCAAGCTTGGGGATGACCATGTCACCTCAAGATATTCAAGGACAACCAAAAGCCTAAGTTTGGGGATGCCCCGGAAGGCATCCCCTCTTCCGTCTTCTTCTATCGGTAACTTTAGTTGGAGCTATATTTTTATTCGCCACATGATATGTGTTTTGCTTGGATCATCTTGTATGATATGAGTCTTTGCTTTTTAGTTTACCACAATCATCCTTGTTGTACACACCTTTTGGGAGAGACACACTTGATTTGGAATTTATTGGAATACTCTATGTGCTTGATACGTCTCCAATGTATCTATAATTTTTTATTACTCCATGCTACTTTGTCTACTGTTTTGGACTATATTGGGCTTTATTTTCCACTTTTATATTATTTTTGGGACTAACCTATTAACCGGAGGCCCGGCCCAGAATTGCTGTTTTTTTGCCTATTTCAGTATTTCGAAGAAACAAAATATCAAGCGGAGTCCAAACGGAATAAAACCTTCGGGAACATGATTTCCTCACCGAACATGATCCAGGAGACTTGGACCCTACTCCAAGAAGTGCCAGAGGCGGTCATGAGGGTGGAGGGCGCCCCCCCCTGGGCGCACCCCCTGCCTCGTGGGCCCCCTATTGCTCCACCGACATACTCCTTCCTCCTATATATACCTACGTACCCCCGTCAGATCAAAACAAGAGCCAAAAACCTAATTCCACCACTGCAACCTTCTGTATCCGCGAGATCCCATCTTGGGGCCTGTTCCGGAGCTCCGCCGGAGAGGGCATCTACCATGGAGGGCTTCTACATCAACACCATAGCCTCTCCGATGAAGTGTGAGTAGTTTACTTCAGACCTTCGGGTCCATAGTTATTAGCTAGATGGCTTCTTCTCTCTTTTTGGATCTCAATACAATGTTCTCCCCCTCTCTTGTGGATATCTATTCGATGTAATCTTCTTTTTGCGATGTGTTTGTTGAGACCGATGAATTGTGGGTTTATGATCCAGCTTATCTATGAACAATATTTGATTCTTCTCTGAATTCTTTTATGTATGATTGAGTTATCTTTACAAGTCTCTTCGAATTATCCATTTGGTTTGACCAACTAGATTGGTAGTTCTTGCAATGGGAGAAGTGTTTAGCTTTGGGTTCAATCTTGTGGTGTCCTTACCCAGTGACAGAAAGGGTTGCAAGGCCCCCGGGTTTTTTATCATATTGCTGCCATCGAGGATAACAAGATGGGTTTTTTATCATATTGCATGAATTTATCCCTCTACATCATGTCATCTTGCTTAAGGCGTTACTCTGTTTTACTTAATACTCTAGATGCATGCTGGATAGCGGTCCATGAGTGGAGTAATAGTAGTAGATGCAGAATCGTTTCGATCTACTTGTCTTGGACGTGATGCCTATATACATGATTATACCTAGATAATCTCATAATTATTCGCTTTTCTATCAATTGCTCAACCGTAATTTGTTCACCCACTGTAGAATACTTATGCTCTTGAGAGAAGCCACTAGTGAAACCTATGGCCCCCGGGTCTATTCTCATCATATCAATCTCCACTACTTTATTTACTTGCCTTGTTTTTACTTTGCCTTTTACTTTTTACTTTGCATCTCTATATCAAAAATACCAAAAATATTATTTATCATATCTATCAGATCTCACCCTCGTAAGTGACCGTGAAGGCATTGACAACCCCTAATCGCGTTGGTTGCGAGTAGCTATCATTTTGTGTAGGTACGAGGGACTCGTGCGTGATCTCCTACTGGATTGATACCTTGGTTCTCAAAAACTGAGGGAAATACTTACGCTACTTTACTGCATCATCCTCTCCTCTTCGGGGAAATCCAACGCAGTACTCAAGAGGTAGCAGTGCTTCACTTATATCTTTTGAGCTAGATAATTTTTGCTCTAGTGCTTCACTTATATCCTTTAGAGCATGGCGGTGGTTTAATTTAGTAGAAATTGTTGATCTCTCATGCTTCACTTATATTATTTTGGGAGTCCTTTAGAACAACATGGTATTTGCTATGGTTATAAATTTGGTCCCAGAATGATGGGCATCCAAGTAATAAAAACTATCATAGAAAGTGAATTGGATTCTATGATCAATTTGATGCTTGATAATTGTTTTGAGATATGAGGATGGTGATATTAGAGTCATGCTAGTGGAGTAATTATGAATTTGAGGAATACTTGTGTTGAAGTTTGTGATTCTCGTAGCATGCACGTATGGTGAACTGCTTTGTGATGAAGTTGGAGCATAATTTAATTATTGATTGTCTTCCTTATGAGTGGCGGTCGGGGACGAGCGATGGTCTTTTCCTACCAATCTATCCCCCAAGGAGCATGCACGTAGTACTTTGTTTTCAATGACTTGTAGATTTTTGCAATAAGTATATGAGTTCTTTATGACTAATATTGAGTCCATGGATTATACGCACTCTCACCCTTCCACCATTGCTAGCCTCTCTTGTGTCGCGCAAATTTCGCCGGTACCATACACCCACCATATAAAACAGCCACCATACCTACCTATTATGGCATTTCCATAGCCATTCTGAGATATATTGCCATGCAACTTTCCACCGTTCCGTTTATTATGACACGCTCCATCATTGTCATATTGCTTTTGCATGATCATGTAGTTGACATCGTATTTGTGGCAAGGCCACCTTCATAATTCTTTCATACATGTCACTCTTGATTCATTGCATATCCCGGTACACCGCCGGAGGCATCCACATAGAGTCATTTTTTGTTCTAAGTATTGAGTTGTAATTCTTGAGTTGTAAGTAAATAAAAGTGTGATGATCTTCATTATTAGAGCATTGTCCCAAGTGAGGAAATGATGATGGAGACTATGATTCCCCCACAATTCGGGATGAGACTTCAGACTTTACAAATAAAAAAATAGAAGAGGCCAACGAAGCCCAAATAAAAAAAGAGGCCAAAGAAGCCCACCAAATAAAAAATAAAAAATGAGAGAAAAAGAGAGAAGGGACAATGTTACTATCTTTTTTCCACACTTGTGCTTCAAAGTGGCACCATGATCTTCATGATAGAGAGTCTCCTATGTTGTCACTTTCATATACTAGTGGGAACTTTTCATTATAGAACTTGGCTTGTATATTCCAATGATGGGCTTCCTCAAAATGCCCTAGGTCTTCGTGAGAAAGTAAGTTGGATGCACACCCACTTTGTTTCTTTTGTTGAGCTTTCATACACTTATAGCTCTAGTGCATCCGTTGCATGGCAATCCCTACTCACTCACTTGATATCTATTAATGGGCATCTCCATAGCCCGTTGATACGCCTAGTTGATGTGAGACTATCTTCTCCATTTTTTATTCTCCACAACCACCATTCTATTCCACATATAGTGCTATATCCATGGCTCACACTACAAAAAAAGACACATCCGTGATATTTTGGGCCGAACAGAACTTTTTTCTGTCATACTTATGACACTTCTATGACGCTAATTGTGACAAAACCCGGTATCATCATAGATGTGGTGGGCTCCTACTTCTATGACAAAAAATCATGACAGAAAATGGGCTTTTCATCCTAGGCGGGCTGGAGACGTAGCTGCATGACATTCTTTGGGTCATCCATGACAAAAAAACCATGGTAGAAGCGAGGGCGAGGAAAATTTTGGGGAGTTCCCGGTTACGGTGGGTGGTCGGGGGCCGAGCGATGCGGTTTTCTCTCGTACATGTACGCGCGTGTGTGCGAGGCGTTGGCTCTAACTGAACCCGAGCGAGGCGTTGGGCTCTAACTAAACCCGAGCGATTGCACTACAGGCTACGCATTACTGAACCCGAGTGATCGATCGATGGCTGTTAACTGAACCCGATCGAGCGATTCCTTCGCTACTGCTGCTAAGTGAAGCCGATCGATGCAGCCTCTCTAGATGAACAGTGAGCGTTGCGGGGGGGAGGGGGTTGGATGAACAGTGAGTGGTGGGGGTGGATGAACAGGACCCCGTGGCGTTGCCTCGATCGAGCCGGTTGGGGATGGATGAACAGGACCCCGTGGAGGGCTAGATGAATAGGACGACCCCGTGGAGGGCTAGATGTACAGTAGACGGTGGAGGGGTGCCCGTGGAGGGGTGGTTGAACAGTAGCCGGTGGAGTAGCGCGTGGTGGAGGCCGGATGAACAGGAGCCCGTGGAGGCTGGAGGAGGTCGACGGTAGCCCGTGGAGGCTGGAGGAGGTCGACGGTGGAGATGAATAGTATCCTGTGGAGTGCCGTTTTGTGGTATGCCACACCCCTCCCGATGAACAGGACCCTGTTTTCGACCGTAATGCTCCAACACGAGTCCGTTTCATCCGTTTTGCGGTACGCCACACCCCTCCCGATCAACAGACCCCTGTTTCGACCGTAGGAGGTCCGTTTCCTCCGTTTTGCGGTACGCCAGACCCCTCCCGATGAACAGGATCCCGTTTCGAACGTGGCCGGTCGAATACAAGGTTGTTTCCTCCGTTCTGCGGTATGCCAGGCCTTGTTTCCGTCGCCTGTTCCGTCCAAGCCCTCCCGATGAACACGACGACGCATTCCGTTCTGACCCAGCCGGTTGGCTCCCCGTGAACACGACGACAACGCTGTTTCTCCGTTCTGACCCAGCCATGTACATGAGCCATGGCCGTACGTATGCACAAGCAGGTGTTAGAGACCCCGCCCGTATGTACACATACGTGGTCGTATTTTCTTTCTTGCACACTAGCCACTGTATGTACGTGTACATGCTACGTGTGCGCCTCTACTACGACACGTGCGCACCTCTACTACGACACGTGCGCGACTCTACATCCACCAGTATGTACGTACATGTTCGCGACCAGAATGACAACGCTACGTACGCTTCGATCAGGTGGGTCCCAACTGTCAGGCACTTCCTTGCCTACGAAGAAGTAGCTGGTGGGTCCCAGCAGTCACGGGGGCGAATCGTTTTTTTATGCACTTCGTTGCGTGCGAAGATGTAGCTCGTGTGTCCCAGCAGTCAGGGGGGTGAATCATTTTTTTTGCTCGGACGCACTTCCTTGCGTGCGAAGGTGTAGCTGGTGGGTCCCAGCAGTCAGGAGGGAAACATTTTTTTGCCAAATATGGTGGCCCATCCGGTGGGTCCCTGCTGTCAGGTGGATGAATAATTATTTTGCACGTAATAAGGAGGAACTTCCTTGCGGCCGCCATGGACCCAGCTGTCAGCCTCTCCACGCACAGTACTCTTCCGATGGAAGTCGGTCGTTGACCACATTGACCATGCCGCACCAAGAGCACCACGGCGGTGGACGACGGTGAGGCCTAGGAAGGGGATGACGCGGAGCCGGGGAAGACGCAGCAATGGATGCCCACGCAAAGAGGAGTACATGGGTTCACTGGTTCGGCTGCGGTGTGAGGCTGTCGTTGCCGCAGAATAATAGGGGGTGTGGGTGAGTAGAGGGATGGCCTGGCCAGTGGTGGGAATAGTAGGGGGCGGTGAGGACTCCATGGCATCACAGCCGGCCACGGGAGGCAGGAGCACGCGGCACGACCTCCGCTGGTTTGGGCGGCTGGAGCAAGAAGACCAGAGGTTGAAGAAGCACTACGGCCATTGGATGAACATCGTACGGTAACAAGAGCTAGAATCGTTCATATTGACTAAGTTGACAAAGCCCTCCGTCCCCGTCAACTTGGTAGGCCCACAAGTCAGCCTCCCACTATGCTGGGTTCCAGCTAGCAGGGGGAGTATTCATTTTTTTTGTGCATAATAAGGAGGCACTTCCTTGCATGCGAAGATAGCTGGTGGGTCCGACCTGTGAGCGGGGGGCACGTTTTTCGTGAAATACAGAGGCCCTTCCGGTGGGTCCCAGATGTCAGGTGGAGGAATCATTATTTTGCGCGTAATAAGGAGGCATTTCCCTGTGTGCGGTCGTGGACCCAGCTGTCAGCCTCTCCATGCACAGTCTACTTCCAATGGTGTCGTTCGTTAACCATGTTGACCACGCCGCAACGAGCGCATCCAAGGTGGTGGACGACGGCGAGGCCCCGGACAGCAACGAGCCGGAGATGGGAAGACGCGGTTGTAGAGTCGCAGATGGAGAGGTGTATGAGGGTTAACTGGTTCTAGTGCGGTGTGGTTCGGCAGTCGGTGGAGAACAATAGGAGGTGTGGAGGGGTGGAGGGATGGCCTGGCCAATGGTGGAGTAGCGCTTCATAGCGAAGCATGCTAAGCAGAGCTGCTAGCAGCAAGGAGGCGGGAGGTGGTCCCGGCGGCGCTGGAGGAAGAAGACGGGAGATTGAAGATGGATGCCGGTCATTGGATGTAAATCCAACGGCTAACATGTCAGAATCATTTGTTGGCTAAATTGACAATGACTTGTGTTGGCTTCGACCCATTGGCCCACATTTTAGCCTCCAAAAATGTGGCACGTATTCAACCCATTTTTTCAGAATTTACAGTCTTTTTTTGCGCGGTAGAATTTACAGTCAATTTGATCTTTTTTTTTGAATTACATCCATTAGCAGGGCTGGGTGAACAAATAATGTAGCATCCATGCGGCCCATTTATTTTATTTCCTAAAAAATTACAGGTCATTTGCACTTTCTCGAAATACACGATTTTGCTGGGCTGATTCTAATTATAATGTTGGGTTGGGCCAGCAATGTTATCAAAAAATAAAAAGGGGTTGTGCATTTTGTTATAAATATATTTAAATAATAAGTGATATTATTACATTTGTCCTTAAATCTTACCAAGCTTTTGTACACAATCACTAGGATTTTCGTGCCAAAACAATCTAGGATTTTATTGTTAAGAAATTATTTTTATAAGTTAATAAGATGTGGGATATTGTTTTCTTACATATGTAAGTATCTGTTAAATATATGATGACAATAAAAATAATATATAATAACATATAAAATAATTTAAATATATATAATATAGTTAGAAGGGAAACATAAGTTGGACCTGGCGTTCCTATTCTTATATAGAAAAATAGAACAGACATGTGCGTTTTCTTCAAAAAAATACATAAATTGGGTTGTCGATATTCAGGAAAAATAAAACCTCGGATGGGAGGTCCATAGGCCAGTCGATACATGACGGTCCTCAAGAAAATACAAACAGGCCTATGGACCTCCCATCCGAGGTCGTGGGATGCGCATGTTAAAAATGAAAGCCTAGATGAGGCAGCCCAAAACCCAGCTGATACTTGCTGGCCCAGTGATAATAAATGATACCAGCCAGCTCCCCAGCTTCGTTGTGAATTTATCTCCTATAGTAACTACGTTGAAGCACCTAAAAAATGTAACTATCTTGACAAACCCGTGGGCCCCAATGTCAATATAGCATTAGGAGGAAGTATTTTTTCGATGAGGCACTTGCTTGCGTACGGCCATACACCTGGTGGGTCCCGACTGTCCGCCTCTCCACGTACAGTCCTTTCCAGATTCCTCTCGTTTGTTCAGCATGTTCACAACGGCAGACAGTGGCATCCCGGCGAGCGCACAAAGGCGCAGGAGGTGATCCGGCCACCTGAGGAAGTGCCTTATTATTAACGAAACTACTGAACTAGCCTAGTGGCCAAGTGACACTACCCGACAGCTGTTCCGCCCGGGTTCGATTCCACCTCACACCTGTGCGGGGAAAATAGCTCCAATTTTTTTGCCTCTGCCTTTATTGACATGTGGGTACCCATTGTCATCTACGCACACCACGTCCAACACTTGCCAAAACTTCGTCCCTCGTTTTCTCTGTGTTTCGCACACTCGACATTGTGTGGGCATTTTGACTGTGCATCATATGAAGATGTGCTATGCATGAATGTTGATCAGCATGATGTTAACTGGCTGGTAGTTCCATTTGACCATGAATAAAACTTCCAACATGATGTTAACCCTGTTTGAAAAGGTCGTGTTAATATAAATGATCTACCTCTGAAAGTTGCAGTTTCTTATCTGAAACTGAACTTGCAGTTTCTTATCTAAAACTGAAACTTGCAGTTTCTTCTTTGAGAATCACATTGTCTGCACTTTTATACTCCTATGAAACTACATTTTTTAAGTGCTAAAAATAGATCTCAAGAATTCATAAAATACTTCATATGCTCAATACTTCAAATCTGAAATTCAAAAGACATTCATATCTGAAAGTACTCTCAAAATACACAACACAAAACACAATTCACAACCTGCAAATACTGACAACCCTAGGCTCCTGCTGACAATTTTCACAACCTGCCCGACTATTGGGATGGGGGGGCAGTCCCCTCCTATTCCTCGGCAGCAGACAGCCGCCTCGTGAAACAATGTGAACGGCGAGGGAGAGGATGGCGGGGAAGCATCGTCGGGCCAACTGCTTTTCTCCTCTTGCAATTAGGTTCGGTCGACGAAGACTCCACCGGCTCGCTCTGGCAGGACACCCTCACAAACGGCACCCTGTAGATGCTCGATCCTTCAATCTCTGGTGGATGCTCCATCTGGGATCGATACTCCGACCACCGCTCCCTCACGATCGGATTCGGTGAATCTGTTTGCTCCATGGCCCAGAGGAGCAGCTCTATGTACTCCCGCGCGACTCCCTCTGGGTGTATCGCCGCCTTTTCGCTCTATTGCAGATATTTGGCCATGGATGTCGCCGTCACTGCTAGTTGGTCCGTGTTGTCAAACCAAGACTGTATCTCCGACATCCTAGCTAGCTTCACAGGGTCGCCGTCTGCGATCCTCACGTATCAGTTGTACTCCTCCATCGATCTACGTCTCCACAGCACCGTCACTCGCCGATGGTGGTTTTTGAATGGAAGAGGAGAGGAGCAGCGCTGGTTTTGGATTAGAACGGAGAGGAGCGACGCTGGTTTTGGACTGGAATAGGAGAGGAGGGGCGGTGGTTTTGAAATGGAAGAGGAGAGGAGCGGCGCTGGATTTAGATTGGAACAGGAGAGGAGTGGTGGTGGTTTAAGAGGAGAAGAGCGGAAGAGCGGCATTGGTCTTGGAAGTATTTTTTTTGTTGTTTTGCGTATTTTGGGTCAAAGTTTGACCACGTACTGTATTTGATAAGCAAAATGTGAATGCATGTCACCAAAAATTGTATCGTTTGGTTCGTACCTGAATGTACTTTCAAATTATATTATTTTTGCAACGTATAACATATATTTTATGTGCGAAAATCATGGTCAATTATGACCGAGAATAAAAGGGAGACTAGTTAATGTGGGGTCACTTTCTTAATTGAAGGGTAAATTGATTTTGATTTTGATCCAGTCACAGCGCGTCGGCCCTCTCATCAAATCCTAAATCGCTGCCGCACGCTCCTCTCCCTCTTCTCCATTGCAAAACCACCTCCTCTCCTCTTCATCATCTCCATTCCAAAACCACCGTCTCGCTTCTCCCTCTTCTGATCTTCTCCATTGCAAAACCACCTCCTCTCCTCTCCATCATCTCCATTCCAAAACCACCATCTCGCCTCTCCCTCTTCTCTATTTCAAGACCACCGTCTCTTCTCCCATCTTCCAAAGCTAGCACCGGACCACTCAGAAGGACATCTATGGAGAGGATGCAGCAGCGAATCAGGCAGATCACCGACGGCGACCAGGCAAAGTTAGCCAGGTTGAAGGAGATCCTTACTTGGTTTGACAATGAATGGGAGATTTTGAGGACGGTGCGGGCCATGTGGCAATGTATGCGAAAGAGCGAGACGGCGGTGATGAGGGCAGCGATGTACATGTACTCCTCGACGATAGTCACGCTGCAGTCCTCCGAGTTCATCGAGTATCTCCTCTGGGCGATGGAGCAGACAGATTCGCCCGAGGCGACAGTCATGCAGAGGTGGTGGGCGTACAGGTCGAAGGTCGAGCACCCAGAGGATAATGAATCGATCGAGTATGGTGTGCCGTTCGTGAGGGTGCAGAGCCAGCCGGAGCCACAGGAGTATTCGTTCTCCCACCACAAGAGGAGGCCGGATGGCGCGACGTCGCTTCCCCGCCGTTCTCCACGGTTCCCTTGATGCTGACCTTGTTTCAACAGCGGCGGTAGGGTTTAAGGTAAGCTTCGCACTAACCTAATCTTCCACCTGCTCATGCGTACAATCAGTGTGACAGCTAATGAAAATCATGCTTACAATCAGTCTCCGAGTACTACACCAATCACCCTAAAATAGCTCTGGACCTTTGGGTCAAAGTTGTGACACAGTGTACAAATAAAGAAAAATAGATTGGTGCTTCTTTAAGAAAAGAGTACTCCTTAGAAAACTGCCAATATAAGCTACTAGTATTTGGTTAGAGGATTTGCTGCCAAGAAAGATTTGTCCACAGAGAGCGCCACACATCTCATTGGTGGTGGATGCCAATGCGTGCATGAAGCATGGTTGGTGTCGGTAATTTTTACTCCCTCTGTTCGGAATTACTTGTCGCGGAAATGGATGTATCTAAACGTATTTTAGTTCTAGATACATCCATTTTCGAGACAAGTAATTCCGAACGGAGGGAGTACTTGGCACACCTCGCACTCTGCATATATGCCGGTTCCATATGTACATTTGTGCAGTTCCACCAAAATGCAGCTGAATAACCCTGTTTGCACAGATAATGAAAAAGTGTGATTACATTATAGTGGAACTAGTTGATGAAACATAGAAAATAAATAGAAGAAAATATTGTGATAGTATCATAGTATGCCATGCTGCAAGGGCGAGATGGGCCCTGCGACGCCTCATACGGTACGCCTCATACTGGACATCATCCCAAGTCTCCCAGATACACCTTCTGCTAGTGATGAACATCAGTGTACAACGGTAGTACAAGGAGGCGCCTTGAGACATTCAAATCTCTATTTTTGTATAGATCAACTAAAATTAAGCACCCCAGTTTGCAGAAATGGTTAAACATTAACAATGGGAAGAGATGACACTCGCTCTATTTTAACTGTATTATTACTTCATTTTATCAGTGACACTAGGGTCGAGCAGGTGGCAAACAAGGTGTACCGTGCATCGCAAGGATGGAGGCTGGGGGTGCTTAGACTGGGATGCTAAAGTTGGCTCTTTCAGTCACCAACATGGATGATTCAATTCATGGGACCTTTTGGTGCAGTTCACCTAACATGAAGCAATGTCCCATGAGCTAGCAGCTTCTTCAAAAAAAATTAAGAAAAGGGCTCCAGCCCCGTTCCATTTCCATCAGAAAACAAAACCCACAGAGCTTCTTCTTCATTAGTTGCAATAAAATTCTTCTTCATTAGTTGCAATAAAATTGAGCAACATCAAGGTTGGTTGTGAAGCTCCTCGAATGCTCAACTATAATTTGGATATCATTTGTGCAGTTCAATTAAGATCGAGCGTGAAATGTATATCTTTGTTTGCACAAAAAAGGTGGAAAGGAGGGTGACTAACAAGTGATGAAACATGCATCAAATGAAAAGAAGCATGTTCCTTATCTGAATGGCAATCCTACAAGGACAGTAGCAATTTCTAAAGCAGTGGCATTGCTAGATATTAGTGTGGGCATTAGGATTAACTATGACAACCGTTAAATACAACATTACTTTGGGCACGGGAGAGTAGGCGGACCAGGACAGTTGCATTTCTAACCAAAAGAACCAACTTATCTTAATGGGAAATTTAGCAGGACATGTAAAAAAGTACCATTGATTCATATTACTGGAGGCATTACATTGAAAACAACATTGGTTTAACATGTCCTTACTTTTAACAGTGCGACTGCAACATTTTACCAGTGGCATTACATAAGAGTGGCTCGGGGCAACAAATATCAGAACGGGATATCTGGGTTGGTCCCATTTTTGTTCGGTATAGCCACCTTATACTGTGTGAGGCTAGCAAATCTAGTGCTAGACTTACTATGTTGACTTGTCCCCCAGTCCCCACTTTCTTTCCTTTTTCAACCAATAGATCGGGTTTATATTGAGTTTGTACTGCGTTTCCCTTTATTCCCTATTAGACCTAGAGACCAGTTGGATAGCCCGTCTCTGCTACTTTTCGCCCCCATTATTTCCTCTTTCGACCAAGTCCTAGATTCAGGTAACAAATCCTCCCCCACCCCCACCCCTTTCTTCCTTGTTTGAACCAAGTAGTACTAGATTCGAGTGCATGAACTAGTTTTACCTCTTAAACATAAAAAAATAGGTGGTTTTCGAGCAGCCGATCGATCCTATCTACGAGGGGGCCTGAGAAATAGTAAAAGATACAAATGTAGCGACGTCAGGAGCTCGGGAAGTAGAGCAAGGCCGGTTTCGAAGGAAGTTATACCTGATGGTCGCCGGGATGTCGCTAGGTGGGCGGCGGGAGGCCGGATCTGCCCACACTACGGCAGCGAGGAAGAAGGGGTTGGAGGCCCTCCCTCGCCAGCGGTGCTTACGAGAGAACGGCAAGGCAGGCTAATCGGGATGCGCCAGCAGTGGGTAAGAGCTGTCGCCGAGGACGACCGCATGAATGTTGCACCTTCTCACCTTCCCTGGCGGAGAGGATCTGGCAGGATCTGTGACCAGCGGTGAGCAGAGAGAGAGTGTGTGTGGCCACCGTTGTCGTGTTTAGATCTAGAGAGGACAGACAGTGTGAACAGAGCAACACTAGCAAGCAAGCGCGGAGGCTCCTGCCTATATAGTGGAGTAGTACTAGTTTTCTTTTGTCTACTGGAGCCGGCTTGACCTCGTCAATGACTGTCGAGAAGTCTTCATGCACGTGGCCCGAAGGCGCAGTTGTCGTCATTTTGATCTGAAGTGCTGTATTATAACATATAACACGAAAAAATGCCACCTGACAAGAAATCATAACCTCACTGCCCAAAGGAGACAACATGAATCCCGACGGACAAACTAGACGAGGAACAAATCTCAAATTAAAGATAAACTCGTAGAAAAGGGGTCCGTCGATAGATGTCCTAATTAACATAGCCCGCTTGACCTAGATGGCAGCCGAGTAGTCTTCGTGCATGTGCCCCCAATGACTAGCCCAACTTAGTTGTCGCTGTTTAACCCTCGCAGTGATCCAAAGCACATGACACTTAATTTTGCAAGATGACAAGAAACCTTTTTTTTAGATTGCTCACCACAACTACAACCATGTACAACACAGCCTGCACGATATCTAGATGATATGCCAGACCGACCGACCGTCTGGGGTGCGACGCGAACGTGACGGGCGTGTTGTATACTCCGTACATGTGTACCACCATTTTCTAGAGGCTTTGCTCCATGGCGCAATCCATGGATACAAAATTAGTACACTGTACTATTTAAAAGTCGAGGGCAGGGCTTTTCCTGCGCTGTAGGCGGGGCAGTTCCGCCTAGTCGGTTCGACAAAGACACGAGAAGACGAGGGAGTAGGCTGCTGCAAATGTAGGGCTGTGTGATTTGACAGCGAGTTATTGCTGGACAGGTGGGGCCCCGTGATTTGACTTTCCATTATCATTTTAACTGTGGTGCTACGACCGGCGTGAGTCTCCCGATTCCTGACCACCTCCATACAGGTGCCTCTCCCAATGCTCCACCATGTAGTAGAGGCTGGCTCTTGCATGAGAGCCCACTTCTCCACTTTTTCCTTGCCTCTCTTTCCTCCACATATGCAAAAATGCCATGTAAAGCGCACTATTCTACTTACTTGCTCCTACAGGTGCTAAGCTTGCCACATATGCATAAAGTCTAATGTGGCAAGTTAATCGAGAAGAGAGATACTAGTTTGGTGATCCAAGGAAGAAACGTGCACGTGTACCGAGGTGAAAAGACAATTTTGAGTCTATAGCTAATTAAATGAAGCAAACTTAGCAACAAAAAACTAATAAGCACACCATTTCATTGGAAGAGGTCACTCCTTGGCAAATGCAATAAATACTAGTACTCCATGTGTCCCATAATATAAGAATGTTTTTGGCACTACACTATTGTCAAAAACGTTCTTATATTATGGGACGGAGGGAGTACGAAGAAAGAGATAGAGAGGAGTAAAAAATACACTTATATGTATGACATGCCAACATCAAATAGCCTAATGCACCGTGTTAAATCTAAAAGGGCTGCTACCATGATACGAGCTGCTGGCAGCCCTTGGATCTGAGATCAAACGGTCGCATGCTAAGTTGCTGAAAATTTGCAGAATAACCCTCCAGGATAGGATATTCACCCATAGGTCTAGAATCAGTACGTACATGATACGGGCTGCTGGCAGCCCTTGGATCAAACGCGACAGTTGTGGTAGGCGCGACCATGATACGGGCTGCTGGCAGCCCTTGGATCTGAGATCAAACGGTCGCATGCTAAGTTGCTGAAAATTTGTAGAATAACCCTCCAGGATAGGATATTCACCCATAGGTCTAGAATCATGCCATGCAACCATTCAATCTCAAATCCAAGGGCTCTCAGAAGCCTGTATCATGGGAGAATGGAAAGCCACTACCCTGTCATTCGCACGCTGGCAGTTCGCTCCTACTCGTCCCCACACGTCCTTTAATACTATGATGGTTCGCTCCTAGTCATCCCGTCCTTTCACATTACGGCAGTTCCACTAATCCTAACCCTCCTCCCAAATCCATGCCATCCCAAATATCCACGATCGGCCGTGAGTACAAGGTTAGAACCATCACCGGCGATGAGTTCAACGTCATCTACACCCATTCTTCCGCGACGGTGAAAGGATGCCTTTCTCGCTTCAGACGCATGTTCGAAAACTCAGATGATGAGTGGGTCACTGGGCTAGATGTTGAGTACACCACAGTCCTCGGACGAGAGAAGGATCTAAAGGACGAAGAGAGGAAGAAGCCCGCCGTGATCCAGGTTTGCATGCATGACTTATGCTTGGTCTACCACATATGCCATGTCGACGTTGAATGCCTGGATTTTAAGGACTTCCTTGAGAGCAACCTAGTCAAATTCGTTACTGTAGACTTTGGGAATGACAAAGAAGTCCTGGGTTGGATAGGCCTCGTTGTAGGCAACCCTTTCAACCTCCAGAAGAATCGGTTGGTGTCCTCTCGTCAGCCTTCAATGCTGACCCTAGCAGGAGCCATGGTTCATCCTTTGTACGGTAAACTGGAGAAACCTCCATACACGTTTCATCATTATGCATGGCAGCGGAATGTCCTAGATATAGACCACATCCTCTACGCTGCAATGGATGGCTACCTTTGTTTCAATATCTACAAGGGTTGGATGAAGAGCAAGAGCCAAGTGTGCGGATCAAGCAAAGAAGTATTAGCTAAGAGGAAGAGGGACAAGGACGAAGTCAAGGACGTGGACGAGGACTCCGAGTAAGGTGGCAGTGTCGTTGCTCATGGTGGTTCTAATGCAGTGTCTACTAGAATAGTTGCAAAGTTTAATTTCAGGTGTGCTTAATTTTATTTGAGGGGTGTGTTGTGCTGAGCCCCCAGCAGAACTATGTTATGTTTCTTCTCGTTACTTTAACTCTTTAGTACGTACATACTAATATTTCTTACATTTCATCTTTTAGTTGGTATAGTACTACCACTCGTTTCTTCACATTATATACGTACAATATATATGGCCAACATCATATAGCCAGCAGTTTAGTTGTCAAAGAATTTCAGGGTGCTTAGTTTTGTCAAAGAATTCCAGGATGCATACTTTTATTTGAGGGGTGGGTTGTGCTGGACACCATTATTGTGACTAGCCTTTTTAATAGTACTATATGCATAATTTGGCGACGAGCGCTCTCTATATGTAGCACCTTTTTTTTAATTTCAAGTTTTGCTCCATGGCGCAATCCATCGATACTACTACTCTACAAAAGTATACATTTTCTAAAAGGCTAGAGGGAGGGGCAGTCTAGCTTGGTCGGTTTCACGAGAGGCGAGGGCCTTTGTGATTTGACGGCTCATTACTGCTGGAAGGCGGGGACTTGTGATTTGACTGCTCATATAAATGCGCCGACGACCTAAGGAGGAGCAAAGAACCGTGCGGTATACTCAAGTTTTCCACTGGAGTAGTACTACGATGGAGGAGCACGAAACACTGCAGCCCAGTGCCATATGGCGATAAAAAATGATCTAATTTGCTAGTCATCTCATTGTTAGCATTGTTCTATTCATTCCCTAAAAAAAGCATTGTTCTATTCATGCCTCGCAGAGAATGTGACACGTGCGGCGAAACACCGAAGCAAAAGATGAAACACAGGGCAAAAGAAGAAGGAAGATTATCACCCCAAATGATCTAATTCGCCGCGGAGTCGTAACTGCTTCTTCATCGCCTCCACGACCTCCATCTCCTTGCGTGTCTCCTCCGCCATATTCTTCATTATGTCCATGACGCGGGATTTCTCGACGCGGGCCTTCATCATCTGTTCCACGGCCGCATTACGTACCTTGACAGCAGCCGGGTGCTCGATGCGGAGCTTCGCCAACTCCTCCTTCTATTCCATGACGAGGGCCTGCAGCATCTTCATCGAGGAACTACTATTCTCATGCAGCTTCTTCCAGCCGGTGTTCTTCTCATTCAACAGGTCGATCTCGTGGCAGAGCTTCTCCTTGTCCTCCTGAAGTCGCAGGATTTCGCCGATCGCCTTCTTCTCCGAGGCAATGCTCTTCTTCAGCAGCATCACCAAGCCGGCGGTCAACTCCCCCTGCTTATTGAGCTCAGCGGGCATGTCGTCGAGGCTCTCCTTCAGCAGCTCCACCAAGCCTTGGATGAACTCCTTCTTCTTATTGAGGTGCTAATTGAGCTGATCGGGCATGCCGTCGAGGGATAACGACTCCAGCGTCGCCGGCTCGGCAGGTTCACCTCCATGGCTAGGGTGCTCCTGGGAGCCATCGCCTGCCCGTGAGAGATCTTTCGAGGTCTCTGCGTGGCGGCGAGCCCTCTTTTTTTCCGCAGCCTTGGTTGCCGCTCCCTTGTTATGAGTAGTTCTCGACCTAGAGCTCTGCTCACTGGCCATGGCAAGGACAGACGAAGAATAAGCACTTATGAGGAGGAAAGGTAGAGTAATTTTCGGTTAGGTAGTTCCCCTTTTTATAACCTAAGTACTAGCACTAGTACTAATACCTGCATAGTGGGAACACGTTCAGGTTTGGTACGTACTAGTAGGTGTGAGCAGGCTCTCGAATGTGATGGGAACAAGGTAAAGATTAATTGATGGTTTTGGTTTCGAGGCCCGAAACGGCTCCCGATGAGTTTAACGGAACATAAATTTCAAGTAGACTACACTGCTCAATTGCGTAAATATTATGTTACTGTCAAAAATTGGCACAAAATACAAAGGAGACCAATGGAAGTACTACTAGCAACCCATGATTTAACTACTAGTAATAATGTCTTTTTTCCGCCCTCACGTCCACTCAATTTGCATGCGCTGTATTAATTGACCATCAATGAAGTGAACGACTTTACACGCGTCAATTTATCACATGGGGTGGATCTTGGCACAAAATTGCGTCCACCCATGTACCCATGTGTGTGTGCAAGGGAATGAGTGTGTGCATGGCGTGTGTGCACATCTTCTCTTCGTGCATGTACCGCCAGTATGGCTCAGGGAGGACGAGTACATTCTTCTGGAACCAGCAGCACGTCACTGTGATCAATCCACACAAGGAGGTCGCGACAACTCCTCCACATGTGCCACGTGGCTTCATGAACTGTAAGAGAGACACTGTGTAGCGTGCCATTGGAATTCTAATTTATGTGTTTTGCACATACTCGAAGTACTAGTAAGGTACACGTGCATTGCACGCATCAGATTTTGCAACCAAATTATGAATAAATACCACACTATAGCATGTAAGCTCTGAGTCATATATGCCTGATGTAAACCTTCGTTTAATTCTTATAGTTCTTCTCATTCAAAATCAATTAGTTTTTATAAAAAAGCTAGGGCCTCTTGGATTCGTAGGATTTCCAAAATGCAGGAATAGGAAAAACATGGGATTATAGTGGAATGTCGTCTTGAATCCTACAGGATTGTACGAGTGTTTGACTGTGCATAGAAGAAACGCAGAATTCTTTCAAAGAGGTTTGAGTGGATGGGATGTTTCCTATGAAATCTAGTGCAAATGAATCATATGGAAAAATTCCTATGGTTTACAATCCTATGAATCAAACAACCAAGATAGGAAAAAATCCTTATGATTAGAATCCTCCAAAATTCCTTTGAGAATCCTTTGAATCAAAGAAGCCCTTAATCTATTTTATGATTCATGGAATTGTGCATTGTAAAGCATAAAGTAAAAACAAACAATGGCAATTCAACTAGAAAAAAAGTTTGGGCAGTTATGATACGGAAGATTCTAGAACAAAAGAGAACCACTATTGTTTTGAGGTTTGTGCATTATGCTTAAGTTCAACCATGGAGTCTGCTAGATTGTACATGTGGCAAAATCCGGTGGGGGCTAGAAGATGGTGCGAGGGGCCGAGTGGAGGGAGACTATGAAGGAATGCACAAGTGCGAGATCGATATTTAGAGAGAGGGGGTGAGAACGTGCGTTGTTGCACGTAGTAGCGGAGCCATGAAAAATATATGAGCTAGGGGGGCAAGCATTGATAATCCTTTACGAGGAGGGTCAATTCATGAACTTAAACCATTTTTAGCAGCAATTGTCCAATGATCGCATTCATATTAGCCTCGATATATAGTGATGTTAGGGGGAGGCAGGGCCCTTACTGCCCCTGGTCTTCGACATTGTGTGCGCGTCTAAGAGATGAAGCAGGAGGCATGGATGATGAGAGGGGGACGTTGGATATATAATTAATGTGGGTGTATTAGCTATAAATGTTAATCCTATATAGAGAGGTATAGATTGATCAATGTGGACGTGGGAAAGAGGGTGAGACCTCACTGGATATATCGATTGATCGGTTTGTGTGGAAAACTATGAAAGACCTAGCTATATACACACATACATAGAGGAACATCGATCGTTGCGCATGCACGCGTGAGAGATAAAGAATGCCTGATATGATGGAGAGGGGGATGTGTGTGGGTGTGTGCCTTCATGGGAGATGGACCTGAAGAAAAAGATTGCATGTGTGCGATGGATAATGCCGACTAGTAGTGTGTGTGCATGCATGCACGAGAGAAAGTTAGTGGTATAATTATAAAGAGAAGATGACTGTGTGGGTGTAAAAGACTAGGTGAGGTCATAATCAATGTAAAGTTGAATTCAAATATTTGAATAAGAGATCCTGATGTTTGAAACCCATGCATGCATGAATATAACAGAGATCTGCGCGGTGTGGTTTGGAAACAAGCATGTTGTAATGTATACACATTGAACAAGGTCAGACTGATTTGACTTTGAGATACCGATGGCAGACATCATTTGGCCACATTGCATCCGTGCATGGACACACTATTCTAATTGGAGATGATGGGTGGCTTTCCCATCACATATCTATATGCAGCTGAATTCCCATCACAGATTCGCCTCATCCAACGACCATCTTTCAAAGTTAAAGTTACCCGCACACATGTTTTTCTACATGAGTTGCCATTATTTGTTTTTACTTTATGTCTTACAACGCACAATTCCATGAATCTTAAAATAGATTAGCTTTCTTATAAAAACTAGATGATTTTGAATGAAATGAACTATAAGAATTAAACGAACATCTACATCATGCATATATGACTCAAAGCTTACATGCTATAATGTGGTATTTATTCATAATTTGGTTGCCAAATCTCATGCGTGCAATGCACGTGTACCTTACTCTAGTCTAAATGGTGTTTGTGTGTGTGTTGTGCGTGTTGAGGTGCAAATTGTCTTTTTTTGCTACACGTTAAGCTTGTTCTTCCGAAATTTCAAGCCGCGCCTTGTTATGCCGAAAATTCAATCTAGCGTCTCTGTCTACCGTCCTGCGAAACTCCCGCCTCTTCAAACCGCGCCTTGTTAGCCCGAAATATTTAAGATATATCTTTGTCTCATTGTGCTTCGACAACTCCCTCCATCTCAACCCACGCCTTGCTATTCCAAAATTACAACACGCGCGAAAACTCCCACCTCCTGTGAAATCCCGACACGTGAAATGCCCGTGGTACCCCTGAACCGAAAGAACTGCCTCAAATCGGTGGGGGTAGTTTCATAACTTACCCCATATTTTTGACAAGCGCGTCCCTAAGCCATGGTTCCCCACTGCCATCACATCCACCCACCCATTCGTACACCGAGGCCGGAAAAACCCGCGACGAAGCACCACACCCTGCTCCGTCCGCCACCCAGCCGGAGCCTCTTCCCTGACGACATCGTCCACAGCAACACCTCGATGTCCCTCATCCACCGTACCGGATGAGGATCCGTCATCGATCTCGTCGTCCCGCCGGTTCAGCCATCCCATCCTCCACCTCCAAGGAGCTGCCCCGACGTTCCCCTCATCTTTCGCGCCACCTCCATTCCCACACCACCGTCTTCACCGGTACCACCGGAAGAGCATCATCATCACCATTTCCTCGGATGAAGCTGCGGCCTAATCGGCGCCACCAAAGAGGTTGTACACTAATCGCCGCATTTTCTTCTTGATTCGATCTCACGGTGTTGCCGGCGCTCGGTCCCGGGCCGACACGGCACGGCTCCATCCACGGCGGTGTCTCTGGCCACTTCCTCAACAGCATCGCTCCCTCGGCGGTGACGTCCACATAAGTAGGGGTTGCTGCTGCTTTAGCTCTCACTCATGCTGCTACTCTACTCTTGCTCTCAGTCCCCTACCTGGTCTGCTCTTGCTATTGCTCTTGCTCGCGTTGTTGCTCTCGCTCTTGCTCTTGCTTGCGATGCTGCTCCAATTTAGCTACACTTCAGTCGACTGAATCGACTTTGGGGCTAGTCGATTTTCAGGGGGTGGGGGGCTCGCCGGGGTGAAGGAAGAACTAGCCGCAGTGGGGAGGGGGGCTCGCCGGAGAGGTACCCCACTATCTATCTTAGGGTTCAGGGTGGGGGCGGTGGTCGCCGGCGGTGGCGGGGCGGTGGCGTGGGGATCGCCGGAGAAAAAGCTCGACACGGGGGGTCTAGAGGGATGGCCGGGGCGGCGGCGGACCGGCGGTGGGGAGTGTTTTCGGGGCGGGCGGGCGGCGCACCGCCGGCTGCGGGCGGCGGGGGGCTGCTGTTTGGCCGGTGGTCGTTGGCGGCTCAGGGGGTGGAGGTTGAAGATGAACCGCAGGCCCTTGATTTCGTATCCAATGGATGCAAAATCGACTGACCAGAGATGAAAAAGTCAGTCGATCGACGTGTAGTCTCACCTTGCTAGTGCGTTCAGTTTCAACAGCAAAATTCAGTTTCCACAACAAAATTCAGTTTCGACAGTTAAGTCCAGTTTCGATAGTTAAGTTCAGTTTTGACAGTTAAATTCAGTTTCGACAGTTAAGTTCAAAGATGAGTGGCTGATGTATTTTACATCTAGCACTTTGTGGTTATGTATTTTACGTCATGTATTGGAGATGCTATTAGAATCCACTTAGGTTAACCTTGTCTCTCTTGTCCTGCTTCAGCCTCGGTGTCGTACAACTCACCGGAGCTGCTCCAACAATGAAACCCTCCATCACAGTGGAGCAGTACCTTGGGCTCCATCTTCAGATGCCTAAGATCTTCTTCCCCTCCTCCGACAGCCAAGTCAGCCCAAGCATCCTCACCTGCCAACCCAATCACGCTGAGATCGACATGGCTTCACCAAAGAGGTTGTGCACTTGTTGCATCTCTTTTTTACTCTACATGTTATATATATTGTCCACTGAGCACTCGTAGTAACGGGAAATACGATTATTTTATCCTACTACATGACAAGCAGTGAGGTACCAGGCAACTTAGCTATCCGTGATGGACTCTCTTGAACGCCATCATTATTTATCTATGTGCGTTTGAGCTGTGCATTTGTCGATGGGCCTAGGAGTTGAGCTAGTATGGCAGTGGCCTGGGTCCAAAGTAATAGTAGCACAAAAACATTTTTTTAGTGTAGGATTTTCCTTGCTCAAGCCTGCCTACTAGAATCGCCAGTGCTTGAAAGGAAAAGTGAATTAAAAACATAGGAATTGGAAAGTTTCCTATGGTACTACTTTTCATGAATTTGGTGCAAAGGAATGGAGCAAAGGCAAACTGTAGGATTTGTTCAGTGTCTCCTTGAAAGAAAAACCATAGGAATTCTAATTTCCACTTGTCCTCCTTTTCATATTCCTATTCATCAAGCACAAGACTAAGAGATAGTAGCATAATAGCATTATAACCGTACATTTTCTTGTGGTTTGACTTAATGTCACCATGCTTTTTTGCATCCTGTGATCTTCCAATTGTTGTGAATCAAACACCCAGATTGGCAGAAATCCTGTGATTTTAAATTCTATGTTTTGCACGTGCATTCCTATCCTATTCCTGTCTATTTCCTATCCATGCATTGTTAGAATCCTCAAATTCAAACAAGCCCTTACTCAATTACTTCTGTTACAGATATGTGTCAAAGAAAACCTTGTGTGGTTTGTCCTGCTCCTGTGGCGCTGTGTTCCACCCCAGCTCAGCTGCTCCAACAACGGAAGGGTTCACCATAGCAGGGATCCACTCTCCAGACTGTCATTCGCCGCCTCAGATCTTCTTCCCCGCCGCCGGTAGCCACGACAACTGCATTACCATCATCAACTGAGCAGATGACCTTAAGGACTACACGAGTCTGCAAGAGAGGTCGCACTCTTCCGTGTCTGCTTACGTTATGCGTCGCTTAATATGATGACATGCTACATTATCATCGTGTTCACCTATTAGACTCGGAGTCAGGTCCAAACTAATGCTAAAACTTGAGTTTTTAAATGGTTGTGGGGTACATATTGGGGCAGCAATCAGTACTATCTGTCTACTATCTGGTTAATCTCTGGTGTCTACTATGAGTTTCATGTTGGGTGCAAACAAACATTAAAGGAGCCATTATCTGTATTTTTTAACTAAAGCTATTATCTGCCTGCTATCATTGCTTTTGGGTCTATCCACAGTTTGCTACCATCACTCTGGATTTGTGCATGCACTCCTTACATAATCTCACTATGTTTTATTCCTATGCATGCCAGTTATTGTACACAATGGAACTGATCATGTAGAGAAAAAGAGACGAGCCTTGCGTGGCAATAAAATTTCATGCAGACGTCGTTTCATGGTGGGCGCAAAGGCAGCCCCCCCCCCTCCACCCATTTCGGATCGTAATCAAGAGGAAGATAACTATTCTAAGGGGGATTCAGAAGGAGAAGACCACTCCTATTTACCCCATGAGGTCTTCGCTCTAACTTGGCATGCTGATGTTGGTAATATCATGCATATGGTGCCTTGCATTGCTTACTGTATACATTAAAGATGTCATCTGCTTAGTTTAGACATGCTTTGTGTCAATGCCATCTGTTTAGTTTCTTTATTGTATATGTGAATCATGCAATGCCATCTTGTTTAGTCAGGCATCATATATGTGAATTTTGCAATGCCACCCTCGTTAGCCAGTCATCTTATATGTGAATTATATCATGCCATCTTTTTTTATTACGTGTTAAATTTGTCAGCAATTTTAGTACATTCAATTACTCTTCTTGTGCATCATCCATTCGGCACGGTCATGGAAAAATCTGGAGTGGAAACAAGGTCTTCAGAGTAGACAATGCTATCTGACGAAGCGCATGTCTTGCTGGTTACTGATAGCTCCTCAGAGGAGGATTCAGAGATAGATGACCAGTCATATTCCCCCCCCCCCCCGAGGTGCGTGCTCTAGCTTGGCAGGGTTATGTTGCTCATATTGTGCGTATGGTATCTTGCATTGCTATGTCATTTGCTTAGTTTAGACATGCTTTGTGTGAATGCCACATGTTTAGTGTCTAATTACCATATATGTGAATTATGCAATGCCATCTTGTTGCAAGACATTATATGTGTGAATTATGCAATGTTATCTTGTTGCAAGGCATTATGTATGTGAATTATGCAATGCAATGCTATTTAGGCAAGCGTCATATATGTGAATTATATCATGCCGTCCTTTTTTTGTATTTCTCATTGCTTTTGTCAACAATGTTTGTATATTCAACTACTCTTCCTGTGCATCAGCCATTTGAATTGGTGATGGAGAAATCTGGAGTGCAAACAAGGTCTTCAGAGAAGACAATGCTACCTGCTGAAGCAGATATCTTGCTGGTTACAGATAGCTCTTCGGAGGAGGATTCAGAGACAGATGACCAGTCCTATTATCCCCCTAAGGTGTATGCTCAAACTTGGCAGGGTTATATTACTCAAACTTGTGTAGATGCAGTACCTAGAAACCTTGGCAGCCTCGGTTATGGATTCTGAACATGTGGCCTGTGCTCCACATGATAATCAAACTGAGGTCCGGGAGCAGGCGGAGGAACCAGAATTGTCCATCTGACAGTAACAAGCTCGCCTTGATAAAATGCTTGCTCAATGGTGTGTGGCCTTGGTGGCGGTACAGGAGCAGTGGCATTAGCAAGGGCATCAGGCTGCACATTTGGTGCAGGTGCATCATTGGCTTCATGCACGGTGTTCATTGCAGGCGCCACATTATCTTCAGCCATGACAACATCATTGGCGTCAGTAGTGTTATTGGTGGCCGTCTCAGGATTTTTAACCTCCATTTGAGTAGCTGGAGGGTCGGGCACAGACACGTTCTCCTCGAGAACATCTTCTTGGTTGGTAGGGGTGTGGCAACACGTTCTTCTTCTTGACGGGGTTCTTGATTTTCATCGGCTGATGCAGCCGGAATATCTTCAGCAGCATTGACTTCAGACGCAGAGACATTCGCAGTAGGAGTGGCTTCAGGAAGCACTTGTTGTGATGCCAAGTTGGGTTGCACTTCTCCTTCTGGAACGCTCGATGAATCGACTTGTGGCCTTGGTCCTTTGCGAAGCCTGCGAAATGCGAGCGACGCCTTTGGAGTAGGAGTTGGATGGACCACATAGTCGTCATCATCATCAAGCACCGGATTGGTGACTTGAGGTGGGGGAGTTCGCGGTAAGTCTTGACTTGGAGTAGCTGGTTGGGGGCGATCAGCCCATGAGGCATCCTGAGAGATTGGTGTCAAAGGACGACCAATACTGATGAGTTCGATGTTTGTGAGAACAGGTGATCATACTGTTTGGTGCTCGATCTGAGGAAGGACTTCATCATCATCCATATTGTCTTGGGGACCAATGTCTTCAGCCGTGATGGGGTCAATGGCTGGAACTTCTTTAGCTTCAGGAGCCTTTGTGGAAGCACGCTCGTGAACTATCAACTGACGCTCCTGGTGTTCGGATGCAGGACGAGCAAAAGAGATGGGCTCGACAACGAGGGGCTCTATGGGAGCAGCCCGATCTTTCTTCTTGGTCTTTCTTTTCTTGGTTGGTGGAGCGTCGTCAGTGGTGTTCTTAGGTTTGCGCTTTCTGGCTTCGGCTTCAGTTGCCCTGGTTTTCTTTAGTTCTGAAGCCACTGTGGGGACCTTAGGCTTCGAGCCTGTCATGCTGGCAGGGAAGACAATGCGAGGTTCTTCCCGCCTTGGTGCATCAGCTTGGGCCACAGCAGGCTTCTTCTTCTTGGCAGCCAGCTTGGGGTCAATGCCAGGACGCCCAAGTGCCTTGCGCTTCTCAGCTTCATTGTAAGCTTGAACACACTTGGCAGCTAGATTTTTCATTCGCTCTCGTGAACCTTTGGCTTCTTCACGCTTCTTGCGGAATGCCTCCTTGAGGTCATTGAGGGAGTCCTGGATTAGGGGGTATCCGGAGAGCCGGACTATATACATCATCCGGACTATTGAAGCATGAAGATACAAGACACAAGACTCTGGCCCGTGTCCGAATGGGACTCTCCTTTGCGTGGAAGACAAGCTTGGTGATCCGGATATTATATTTCCTTCCTTGTAACCGACTCCATTTAAACCCTAGCCCTCTCCTTGTCTATATAAACCGGAGAGGATGGTCCTTAGAAGGCCGATCACAATTACAATCATACCATCATAGGCTAGCTCTTAGGGTTTAGCCTCTACGATCTCGTGGTAGATCTACTCTTGTACTACTCATATCTTCAATATTAATCAAGCAGGAAGTAGGGTTTTACCTCCATAGAGAGGGCCCGAACCTGGGTAAACATTGTGTCCCTTGCTTCCTGTTACCGTCAACCTAAGACGCACAGATCGGGACCCCCTACCCGAGATCCACCGGTTTTGACACCGACATTGGTGCTTTCATTGAGAGTTCCTCTGTGTCGTCGCTGCAAGGCTTGATGGCTCGTCTTCTTGTCAAGGACGACATCATCTCTAGAGGAACACTGGCTGTAGGCCAGATTCTCCGACTTGGCGGCTTCATTATGGCCGCCCCATTGGCTGTCGCGCCAACGATGGCCTCTCGGGTCATCACGCATAACCTTCGCATCAATTTGGAGCTTGCCGAACAGATGGATCCGATAGAGCTCTCCTCTCTTAATGAGCTCTTGGATCGCATCGCCACTTTGGGAGTTGCTACGGACTATGACCGGATTGGGCTTAAACCCGACCAGAGGGACATTAGATCCCCGCTGGCCACCCATGAGATAGCGGTAGTGGAGGAACCACATACGGGTCGCCCCTCAACTTTGAGGACAAATTATGTCCGGATCACCGAACTCAGTAAGCCGAACACCTACTCGACCCGAGTTCCGGAATTAGAGTCGGGCATCGGGCCAAAGAGATCGGGTGATACTCCGGACCCCGAACTGTCGGGCTCAGAACCTTCCGTGCCGCCGGGTGTCAGATCGGATCAAAATCCGGATTCAGCCAACGACACTCGCTCGGACTTAAACCGTCTCTCCCGCATCAGGCAAGAGCCTCTAGAGACGGTACACCGTTACTGGGCCAGATTCCTCCTTGCACTTAACAAGGTCGAGGACTGCCATGAGGAGGACGTAGTCTCGCTTTTCTGCAAAAACGGCACGAACAAAGGACTCCTTAATGCTATAAGCCGTTGTGACATAGTACACTTTGCGGACTTAGCGACCATAGTACAGAAGTACTGTGTGATGGAAAGCGCCTGGAAGACCCAAAGAGAATTTTGGGATAGTACGGCCCTCACCAGAACCTTGGTCCGAACTAAACGGCCGAACTCTCGTAAGTCGACCAATTCAATTCCCAAGAAGCTAAAACCCGCCCCAGGGCGTGGAACCGTATTGGAAGGGTGGCTCAATGGGCCATGTAAGCTTCACAGTACGCCGGATGCAACACCAACCCATAGCCTTAGGGCATGTTGGATACTCCGGCAGGTAGCTAAAAGTGGAGAGGATCTCCTCGAGAGCCATAAAGCCGAACAACATCCCGCCGAAGAACACAATACGGTACTAACAGTCTTCAAGACTTTCACCTCAAGTAATAGGCGCAAGCGAGCTCATCGAAGCTCTGCTGAAATCTGCCATGTGGCAAAAGTAAATCCGTGGAACGACACTGCTATAACTTTCAATGCCAGTGACGAACCCCAGTTCCAAACCGCCCGGGCACCAGCCGCTTTGGTCCTTAGCCCAATAGTGGATGGCTTTCGGCTCACTAAAGTGCTCATGGATGGCGGAAGCGGATTAAACCTGATCTACGAAGAAACACTCAAGAAGATGGAAATTGATAAAGGCCGCATTGAGCAAAGCGGCACAACCTTCAGGGGAATTATCCCTAGTCGGGAGGCACGATGTGCGGGGAAAATCACACTCGATGTGGTATTTGGCACCCCAGAGAATTACAGGTCCGAAGAAATCGTATTCCAAGTGGCCCCTTTCAACAACGGATACCACGCCCTTCTAGGGCGAAATGCATTTGCAAGCTTTCAAGCTATAACCCATTACGGGTACATGAAGCTTAAAATGCCCGGACCCAATGGAATCATCACTCTAGCTAGTGATCCAGATGTTGCACTCCGCGCCGAAAACAAAACTACAGCAATAGCCTTGGAAGCACTGTTTGAAGCCCTAGCAGCAGAAGAATTAACAACACTGCACACCACCATGGACAGGGACGACGTGATACTCGACAAATGACCCAAGTCCACCTCATTTAAACCCGCAGATGAGATAGTCAAATTCCAAGTCCACCCAATGGACCCCACGAATACAGCTTCCATGGGGACACAATTGAGCCCCGCTATGGACGCTGCACTGCGAGACTTCTTACGCGAGAATTGGGACATTTTTGCTTGGCACCCATCGGACATGTCGGGCATCCCGTGCGAATTGGCCGAACACAGCCTTAACATACTAAAGGGATACAAACCTGTCAAACAGACCCTAAGGCGATTTTCAGAGCCCAAATGGCAAGCCATGGGGGAGGAGCTAGCCAAGCTACTGGAGGCCAGATTCATCAGAGATATCAAACATCCGGATTGGCTGGCGAACTTGGTAATGGTACCAAAGAAGGACAAATCCTGGCGCCTGTGCGTCGATTTCAAAGACCTTAACAAGGCTTGCCCCAAGGATCCCTTTCCGCTCCCTCGCATCGATCAAATCATCGATGCCACAGCAGGACACGACTCGATGTGTTTCCTCGACGCATACTCTGGATACCATCAAATAAAGATGGCAGAGTCCGACCAAGCTGCAACAGCTTTCATAACACCATATGGCCCTTTCTGCTTCAACACTATGCCTTTCGGGCTTAAGAATGCCGGCGCAACCTACCAACGCATGATTCAAACATGCCTGGAAAAGCAAATCGGCAAAATAGTGGAGGCATACATGGACGACGTAGTCATAAAAACAAGACACGTCGAAACCCTAATAGATGACTTGAGGCTTACGTTCGACAACCTACAAACATACGACATCAAGCTGAATCCGGAGAAATGTGTTTTCGGCGTCCCCTCTAGAAAACTACTGGGCTTCATTGTTTCCAATAGAGGAATTGAAGCTAATCTGGCAAAAATCTGAGCTTTGTCGCAGTTAGCTATACCAACAGACCTCAAACACATCCAGAAACTAGCTGGATGCATGGCTGCTTTGAGCCGCTTTATCTCCAGGTTAGGATAAAAGGCATTGCCTCTTTACCGCCTTCTTCGACGCACCGAACACTTTGTGTGGACAGATGCACTCGCGGCTGGACTCAATGAAATAAAGACCTTATTGGCCAGTAATCCAGTCCTAACAGCGCCAAATATCAGTGAACCTATGCTGATGTACATAGCTGCAACACCTCAAGTTGTAAGCGCAGTACTCATCGTCGAACGAGAGGTCGACGGATACAAATTCCCGCTATAGAAGCCGGTTTATTACGTATCCACGGTCCTCACCCCATGCAAATCCCAATACCCACACTATCAAAAAACAGCATACGCGGTCTTCATGTCATCCCAAAAGCTACGACACTACTTTCAAGAGTGTTCGATTATGGTGGCCTCTGAAGTACCACTAAACGATATAATAAATAACCGTGATGCCACGGCCGGATTGCTAAATGGGCCATCGAGCTCCTTCCATTCGACATAACATACAAGCCTCGGTGGGCTATCAAGTCGCAAGTACTAGCTGACTTCGTCGCCCAATGGACGGAAGCCGAACTCCCTAAAGAGTACGGCGCATACTCTAACTGGATCATGCACTTCGACGGCTCTAAAATGCTGGCCGGATTGGGAGCGGGTGTAGTCCTGACGTCTCCCACCGGGGACACGGTCCAATACGTCCTCCAAATATTATACACAGACTCCAACAACGCAGCCGAATATGAGGCTCTGTTGTGCGGTCTTCGGATGGCAGTCTCTATGGGCATTCAACGCCTAGAGCTGTGCGGGGATTCAAACCTCGCAATATCGCAAATAAACGGAGACTTTGATGCCAAGGATCCGAAAATGGCGGCCTACCATAATGTCGTCCTTAAAATGTCAGCTCGGTTCGAGGGGCTCGAATTTCACCATGTGGCTCGAGAAAACAATCAAGCGGCAGATGTCCTTGCCCGCATCGGCGCTAAACGCGACCCTATCCCACCTAACATATTCCTGGAAAGGCTATTCAAGCCATCCGTGATATGGGAAGGAGAGTCCGGCAATACCAGCACGGATCCGAATACATCCCTAGATTCCGAACTATCAGACATAATCGGAGGCTCTACCACCGAAATAACATTGTCAGCCCACGAAATAATGGTTGTCATCGCCCCGTGGACTGAGCCTTTCTTGGCCTACCTAAATAGGCAGGAGCTCCCTGAAGACCAAAATGAAGCACGCTGCATCGTCCGGCGTTCTAAAGCTTACAAAGTCCATGAAGGGGAACTCTATAAGAAAAGTGCGACCGGAGTGCTCCAAAGGTGCATCCCCGAAGAGGAAGGGCGGCAGCTCTTGGCTGAAATCCATGCCGGACTGTGCGGGCACCACGCCACGGCTCGAGCACTAGTCAGCAAGGCCTTCCATACAGGTTTTTATTGGCCGACGGCCCGAGCGGACGCACAGGACCTTGTCCAACACTGCGTCGGTTGCCAGCTCTTTGCCAATCAAAGTCATATGCTCCCTACCGCTCTCCAAACAATCCCCATAACTTGGCCCTTCGCGGTTTGGGGGCTGGATATGGTTGGACCCCTTAAAGGGGGAAGCCACAAGAAAAAATACTTATTAGTCATGGTAGACAAGTTCACCAAATGGATAGAAGACAAACCAGTGAAAATGGCCGAATCCGGACCAGTAATAGACTTTATATCCGGGGTCGTACATCGATATGGTGTCCCCCACAGCATCATCACCGATAATGGCTCAAATTTCACGGTCGATGAGGTGAAATCTTGGTGTGGCAAAATGGGCATTAAGCTCGACTATGCTTCCGTCTACCATCCTCAAACAAATGGCCAGGTCGAACGGGCAAACGGTCTCATCATGAGCGGCATCAAACCCAGACTAGTGCGATCCTTGACAGAGTCGGATACTCATTGGGTCGAGGAGCTCGACTCTATACTCTGGGGGCTGCGGACCACGCCGAATCGCACCACCGGATATACACCATTTTTATGGTGTACGGTGTGGAAGCAGTACTACCTTGCGACATAATACATGATTTCGCCACGCGTACGCATGTACGAAGAGAAGGAAGTCGAGTTAGATCGGCAGGATAACTTGGACGCCCTGGAGAAGGAGCGCGATGTCGCTAAGGCCCGTTCCACATTCTATCAGCAACAGGCTCGACGATACCAAAGCAGAGAAGTGCGGGCCAAAACTTATAATATTGGCGAGCTCGTTCTACGCTTACCAGAGAAGAAGAAGGACAAGCTCAAACCCAAGTGGGAAGGCCCCTTCGTCATCAACAAAGTCCTCACCAGAGGAGCGTACCACTTACGTAATGCGTCCGACAACAGACTCGAGCCACACCCATGGAACACGGCCAGACTCCGGAGATTCTACGCCTAGCGCCAAACTCAGTGTTCGTCTCCTTACCCCCTCCTTTTTAATTATGCTCCCTCCCTCTTCCTTTCTTGACCTTTTTCCTTTCACCCACAGTATTTAATATAGTACGGACTCCCGGATTACTCCGGCCGCACTATGTGGGTAAGCTTTACCTGGGGGCTTCCTATACAGAAGCTAAATATAAATTACTTGCAGGGCTTTTTGCCCGTCACACATGTGTTTCCTTTTTGATGTGTGCCTTTTCTTCACCATTATATGCATCGATATGACTTAAGATGTGGCCAAGCTGGGTTGCCTGGCTCCTGTGTTTATGCCCTACGTTCTCGTTAATTCGGCTAGGGCATAAGGGGAGCACCTCTGCGATTGTTACTGCCGGTTGAGCCGGATGTGTACCTCAGACTGGGTGAAGCCGAAAGCTAGTTTCCTTAAGAGAATATTCGGTCGGTGAACAAAAGATGTCTTTGTTTATTATAACATAAATCCCCAGAAGTTTTGTATCCTGCGCCATGGTTCGCAGTTCGGACATGTGCCTTGTCGCATGCTTACCCAGGGAAAGGAACCCTTAACGGAACTATTCTCCCTGGAAGATGTTTCTTACTATCCATGTAATATAATATAACTAGTTGGGTACTTGTCTGTTCAAGAACTTATGACCCCTACGCCTGGTTTCCACGCATACTCCGGTTTTGTATAACCGAGCGGGTATTCGGACACACCCCGGACTATAGGATCCGGGGGCTGAAGCGAAAAGGTCTGCCATGACAAATGATTTTAATCCGGCTAGGGGCTACTTATGTCCATTGAATTACACAGTCACTTGGACTGACTATATTCGTCTTCTATACCATCCAACAGGCTATCTAGCTTATAATCCTGTTGAGAATACTTCGCGGCTAACGCCACCTGGTCATATACCAGACTAACGGGAATTTCTTGCCCATCTGGCCCTGCCGGTCCGACTTCGGCCATATGGTTCGAGTCCAGCTTGGTGTAGCGCGTTTTCACCATAGCCCATGCTTCCCTTGCACCCTGCCGGCAGGCTGACATCTTCCATAGTCGGAAGCGCCGCCGTGCTCCTTGAAGCATGTACACAAGCTCTCCCATGCCATTTGGCAGGAGGCTTGACGGCCACAAGGCCTGCGCTACGCCCTGCATCGCCTGCCGAGCTCGCTCGTGCAGCTGTGAGAGGTCTTGCAGTATATCGCCTGCAGATGCGGGCATCTCCTCCTCAGGGCAACCCGTCAGCATTCCTACAAGCAAAACTCTATTAATACACTTCCCCGCCGAACTATGCTACACTTCGTCCAGGCACTTACCATAAATGCCGCAGTGAAGCATTTTGTTCTCCTTTACGAAGTCCGCCAGCTGTGCACGGACGTCTTTCAATTCCACGTCCAGCCGAACATTGGCATCTTGGAGAGCATTCTTCTCCTGCTTAACTTGCGTAAGAATGCGCTCGCTGGCCTTTAGTTGCCTTTGGAGATGCGACTCGTCATCCCTCCCGCCCTCCAGATTTACTCTGGGGTTATCTACAGAATTTTCTGTTAAATTTGTCATACCAGCCAGTTGCTAACTGGTGCATTTTCATATAATCGAGATAAATGTTACCATATGAGGCCTTCTGGGATTCCTCTAGCTTGGCAACTGTGGCCCTCAGTTGGGTCTTGCACTCCTCTAGCTCCCGAGACAATTTCTCATTCTTATCTACAAGAACCTGCGCATAAATTGATACTTAAAACTGTTGTTTCAGCCGTTTCAAGTCTCAGGGGCTACTGCTATACATGCTCATCAAACTTTCTTACCCGTATATCTTTGGTATACTGGACTGTCGCCCGGGCGAGTCCGCTTTGAGCAGCTCGGATGTATGCGTCTCCCGAATTGAAATCATTAAATGCCTCTTTGGAAAAGATGTTGTTGCGAAGCACGGCCCGTCGACGCCGGTGATTCATGGCGCTCTCTACTTTGGAATTTGTGGCAGAGAGCATATCTGCGTCCTCTGTTGGAGAACTATGCGGCATTGGCCCTACGTCTACCTCCTCTCTCGAAGTCGGTTCTGGAGCCCGACTGGTGGAGGCGTGGTTGGCACGATCCCCGGATATAGTCCGGATACCCCTCTTCCTGCCAGGATGTAAAGGGCGATGTTACACTTCAAATAACAATAATTACATGACAGGTTGTTTCCTTACCTCTGTAGAGGCGTGTCGGCCCTAACCGCTTTCCTCTTGAGCCTACCCAATCCGGACGCCTGTGGCTGACGGGTCCCTAGGGGCTCGGCTCTGCTCTCCAAACGTCGCTTCTGCAAAAACACGACCCTTCAGGGATAAGGTGTGACATCAGGAAAGAGTCCTCTTCGGACGATCGAGTCTTCGGCTTGGCTTACAGGCGACGAGGGTAGCAGTCCGGGATAATCAGCAGTAATAGCCACTGAGGCGCCATCACGGCTCGCCCGATAAAATATCCCATCGACAAGCTCCACGGCTGCATCTGGGTCTTCTTCGAGTCCTGGATCCAGGGCCCTTTCGGGGTCCTCTGGCTGCGGGGAAGGGCTGGAGATTCCTTCTACGGCCCTCCTCGGCTCCTGCTCGAAAATATCGATGCAGGTAACTTTAGCAAAGAATGCCACAATAAGTGAAGCGAGAAAATAAATGACGACTTACCCAGTTTGGGGGATTATACATGGAGAATCCGTCCCGCGGTTTGGTATGGAGGAAGTCTTCCTCTTCTCCTTTGTATAGGTCGGACAGTATCCTTGCCAGAGCGGTGCGGGAGTCCGGACCCTTACGGCCACAGCGGGTGGCATCGTCTATCCCATTGAAGTGCCAAATGGGATTGCCCCGATATTGAAGCGGTTGCACTCCCCGCATTATGCATATTGCCATGACCTCGACTATCGTCAGTCCGGATTTGGCCAGTAACTTTATCCTGCTCATCAGGAAATGTATTTCCTTGGAATCCTCTTCATGGGGGCCTCGGGGGCGCCAGCTTAACGTGCCCTCGATGGGGTGTTACTGAACTTGGGGAGTCATGTCCAGACTGGATCCAGAAGGGGAGCGTCGTCAATATAAAACCACTCTGAAGCCCAGTTATCTGGTTCCTTCTTGGGAGTGCCGGATAGGTATCCGGTCTCAGCGATACGCCATACTTCGGCCCCGCGCACTTGACATAGGGATTCACCCTGGTTGCGGGGGACAAGGCAGAACAGCTTCTTCCACAATTTGAAATGAGCCTCGCAGCCTAGAAATAGCTCACAAAGGGCGACATACCCTGCTATATGTAGTACGGAGGCTGGGGTAAAGTTGTGGAGCTGGAGGCCGTAGAACTCCAGAAGCCTGCGAAGGAAGGGATGAATAGGAAACCCGACGCCCCTTAACAGATGCGGAATTGGGCATATTCGCTCCTCTGGAGATGGATTGGGGGATCTCTCCGCTTGTTCCCCGCCGTTATAGGTGGCCACTCCGGCTCGTACATGGACCATGAACGTCGATGGGAGGAGCCCTTGGGTTTGTAACTTTATCAAACGGCTATGAGAAACTGAACACTCTCCCCAGTCCCCCGTCTTGGGGCAAGGGGAGCGAGCAGAAGAGCTACGACGGTCGGCCATGTTGGAATGATTTTTTCTGGGTGCTCTATTGGATGCTTGCTCGAGGAGGGAGAGTGAGGTTTGGATCTGGGAATCCCCGTCTCTTCAAATAGACGGTTAGCCCGAAGGACCGAGGGTGGCAAATGCAAAAATGCCTCGAATCCTCGCATTCGCTCGAAACGTGAATGGTCATTATTGAAGCACTGAAGCCGAGGAGTACAACATTGATGAGATGTCGGACACTGTTCATCGTGATGGGTACATCGGAGTATTCGGAGAGGGAACCCGCCTTGCAATGTCGAAAACAAGACTGCGCGCCGGACTCATCGTCATTGAAGCCTGGTTCAGGGGCTACTAAGGGAGTCCTGGATTAGGGGGTATCCGGAGAGCTGGACTATATACATCATCCGGATTATTGAAGCATGAAGATACAAGACACAAGACTCCGGCCCGTGTCCGAATGGGACTCTCCTTTGCATGGAAGACAAGCTTGGCGATCCGGATATTATATTTCCTTCCTTGTAACTGACTCCATGTAAACCCTAGCCCTCTTCGATGTCTATATAAACCGGAGAGGATGGTCCTTAGAAGGCCGATCACAATTACAATCGTACCATCATAGGCTAGCTCTTAGGGTTTAGCCTCTACGATCTCGTGGTAGATCTACTCTTGTACTACTCATATCTTCAATATTAATCAAGCAGGAAGTAGGGTTTTACCTCCATTGAGAGGGCCCGAACCTGGGTAAACATTGTGTCCCTTGCTTCCTGTTACCATCAGCCTAAGACGCACAGATTGGGACCCCCTACCCGAGATCCACCGGTTTTGACACCGACATTCATGTAATAGCAGCTTGAAGTTTTGAACATCAGCCACACTGAGCTTGGCCACATTCTTCTTGAACTGGTCTTTCTCATAGTCTATTTTGTTCTTCAGTTCAACTACCTACTGAGCTAGAGCCAGCTCAGAAGCAATGGCGCCTTGAAAGGCAACACTGATGCCAATTTGGAGCTGAAGATCATCAAAGCTGAGATTCGGGTTGTCAAACCACTCATCAATGAAGTTATCCAGAATGTTCACATCGAAGAGGGGCAGATCATTGAAGATCTCCGCCTCTTGCTTGCTCTTAATTAGCTGCTCAAGAGCATCATCACCACACTCATCATTTGTTGACAGATCAATGGCTTCAGTTTCGTTCCTCAGAACGGCAGCAGGTGTCAGGGCTTGACCAGAACTCTGGACAGTTTTCTTCTGGGGCTTCTCTTTCTTCTTGGAGATGCGAGAGAGATCTTCAGAATTGATACTAGGTGCGGGAGGAGCAGTTGCCAATGGCTTCGCACGTGAAGCTTTTGATGCAGCAGTAGGTTTTGAAGCCTTAGTTTTCTTTTGCTTCTGCGGCTTAGGAGGAGTTTGGGCTTCATCAGAGTCATTATCATCAGTAGAGTGATCCACATTGGCACCTTGGACGGCAATGTGAGTGATGAGGCCTTCGAGGTTGTAGAAGAGGATGATTCTGTTTTCATTGGCTTCACGGGTACCATCCTCCCGAGGAGCAGATGGACCTGGGTTGAAGTCAAGTCCAAATGACTTCTTGTTCTTCACAGCAGAGGCTTTGGCAAACTTGAATTTGCGCTTGAACAGATTGTCTTTGCGACACCACAGCAGAGAAGATGGGTCAGCATTCTCTGGCTGCGGTCCGCGAACCATGCACGGGTAGAAACCTTGATCAGTAACTTCAGTCTTGGACCTGGGAGGAAGATTTTTGTGTAGGATATCTCCCCAAGGTCGCTTGATGGCATTCTTCTCGGCATACTCAGCAGTGACAAATCTGTACTTGTACCATTCCTCTGCCCAATATCTTCGAAACCATTAGATTCGATTCTTGCGTTCACCATAGGTATCTTATGGGTCTGTCTTGTACAGCTCGTGTAGATCTGGCGGCAAATCTTTGGATGTATTACCACGACGCTGTCTGCCACCCTTTCTTGCTGACTTCTTAGTTTCCATGAAGCTTAAACCGAATGGCTTCAAAACTAGCAAAGGCTTCCGACGGCTGGTCAGACAAGAACTGGCTTCAGGAGAATTTATGTGACTCTGTAAGAATTCTGCAAATGAATGCAGACTATGAGAACCAAGGGATTCTCCCACAGACATGTACCTGTGACAGCATTAGAGGTGCGAGGGAAGGGGAAGAGATCATATGCATTCTCAGAAGATTTTGAAGATAAATCAGTTTGAAGACATTGACCTCATAACGCGAAGACATTCACTTATTTGTTGTGAGTTCGTTCCAGATTTGTACGAATCCAAGAATAAGTACAAGTGAGGAATCTAACTTGTAGAGAAGCATAAGTGAACAAACTAGGCATAATATGAGATGCAGAACGGGATAGATTCAACTTTGGAAGTATAGAAACCACTTTTGGTAAAGAAGGATGAATCTATCAAATCAAAAAGATGGTAAAAAGTAAATTTTAATTACCACATGAAGAACTGCTATACAGAGCGAAGTTGGAGGCCGAGCAGTTCGATCTCCCGTGCCCTAACTTGGCGGCGAAAGACACCTACGACGGCAGCGGAGAAGACGAGGTCAGCAGCCGGCGTGAGGACGACGTCGGTGAGGTCACGGCAGCTAAGCGCTTCGTCACCGGCGTCGTCGAGAGCTAGCGGTGGCGCTAGGGTTTGTGAGAGGTGTCGAGGTGGAAGAAGGATTTTGACCGTGGTGAGATGGGTATTTATAAGGAAAGGGACGGCACAATGCAATTACACAGGTGCCCCTGGTGGTTCACATCTGAAGGGCACATGGCAAGCATGCAACACCTTGAAAGTTGTTCCATGTTCCCACGCACGCCCGGATTGTCGGGGTGGTCGTTCCGAATTCTCCGGCTTTCAGGCAATAAGGATATAGCATTAAAAAGATATAAATGTTTGTCAGATTGACTTCAGTTGGCAAGGTCTCACTGAAGACAATCGACAATTTTCAATAGAATGCATATGATTTGGACAGATAGAGTTGAGGTAGAAGCATAGATAGGTTAGGGTCCGATCACATTCACTTAGATCAAAAGATTCAGCAAGAAGCCATAGCTATAAGTGAATGTTGTAGAGGACAGAACACAAATATGTATATAATCAGTAGAGGACCAAATCAACAGGATGAAGATAAATATGAGCATAAGTCAAGGATGAAGACAAATCAAATGCAAAGACTTTGCAATCATAACACCAAGGGAAACACTTCAAACAAGAGTTTGGTGGTGGCGTTACCCACTGTCGTGGATTTGTCACAGCAGATGTCCTTAGTGTCAGGACTTAGTCGCGAGGCCAACGCATCTATGTGGTAGCTCGAGAGGGGTTGAGCGGAATCGAGAGACGCAACACAAGACAGGGATTTAGACAGCTTCGGGCCCCGGGAAACATCATCCGGTAAAAACCCTACATGTTGTTTGAGGCTAGGTCTCATTATCATCATGAGGGAGTCGCCGTAAACCGGCTCTCCTCTTTGTGTCTAGCCCTAAGATTGTTTCTTGCCTGTCGCTTCATCCTCTTTGGGGAGCCCTGCCCCTCCTTATATATGTTGAAGGGGCGGGTTACATGTGGAGTCCTATTAGGATTAGGACTAGTCTATCTCTAATACAAACCGGATACAAGTCCAGGTCTTAACTCCTTGTAAGACAAATATTCCTTATGCCTTTTCTCTTAAACCGGCCCACCATAGTATGAACCGGCCTTCATGAACCGCCTGTTGGGCCACCAGGTCTTGTCGCTCCTCGCACCCACCTGCTGGATTACCAATGAGTCGTGAACCGCCAGGTCCAAACGGGTCGCCGGTGAACCGCCAAGTGTCAGTGGGGTCTCAAATAAACCGCCAAGTCCGGCCGGGTTAACTTCCGGCCGGTTTACACCGCGGGGTATATCCCCGACATTAGCCCCCAAGTTTAGCTTGCATTTATCCATGGTAAACTTATGCTGCAAAATAAACACCAGAACAAATTTGGCAGGTTGTGCTCCGGGTTAAGAATTCTTGTAGACCGGCACCTGATCGTCCTTAAGTCCTTTGTCATTTCCTCCTTCTAGAAAATCCGGGTCAATAACCAGCTTCATACTCAAATTGCTGATGTTGGCTTCTTATAGAAAAAATATTGTGAAGAATAATCCACTTGAGTCGGCTTCCAAAGCGCCGGTTTAAGAAATATTGGTCTTGAAATACTCATCTGACATTCAACCGGTTTGAAGATGCAGAACTTGCCAGTTTTATCATTGCCAAAGACTGTCGGGTTATAAAAACTTGATAATTTCGAGAAATGATTATTGTAGACACCGGTTCATGATTGTTGCCAATGCCAGTTCATGATTATCAATGACGCCGGGTTGCAGCCACAGGGTCATAATGATTGGTGACGCCGGGTCAACCTACTTTGCTCAATCAGAGAATTTGAAAATATTTCTTCAATAATAATATAATACCTGTAGCCCCCAAGTCTTGAGCAGAACAAAGTGATTGCTTAAGACTTGCTTCAATATAAATACTGCCACTTAAGAAGAAATCCATGTTGTTCATCCCAGTCACTTAGTAAAAACTGAATACTCCATATTATGTAGCCCCCAAGTGTCGAGTTGTCATGCTTGCAGCAACCTGGGACTTGTAATTGTCTTATACTCATAAAAACTTCAACCAGTGTAGCCCCCAAGGGCCGGGTCATTATGCAATAATGAGCAGGGACTTTATAAATATGATGATGTAGACTTGAGCAGCGATGTGTAGCCCCCAAGGGCCGGCTCGGTAAGATAATATTAAGCTGGGACTTAATATATACTTCAATGAAAATAACATCATATGATATAACCCTCATCATGGGACTTGAATCTACGCCCACAAGGTTAAGAGCCTTGTGCTTTACCAACTGAGCAGTGGACTCTTCAATATAATGAATAAAAAGCTTTGTACCTTCAACTGTTGACAGGAGCAATTGGTAGCCCCCAAGGGCCGACTCATTATAATGTGATGAGTCGGGTCTTCAATAATATGAGCAGAAAATTACTTTGCATTAGCCCCCAAGTGTCATGGTGCATGCTTGCAGCGACATGAGACTTGCATATTTGATGTAATCTCAACTTGAATAATGTAGCCCCCAAGTGCCGGGTCATAAGCCTGCAGCGACTTGGGACTTTATTCCTTCTATTGCAGAATAAATCATATTCATATCCATTGCGCTAAAGCGACTTTGAAAACCTCAATCATAATATTAATAACCATAATAAAAATCCAGCCAGGTGGGCTATTTGAATAATATAATCCAATGATTTATAAGCGCATGATTCCCATGGCGCAATCCAAATATATGCTGGCAACTTGTCCAAAGCCAGGTCGGTTTAATAAACACCGGATAATTTCTCATCATATACTGGCGACTTATCGTCTTAAAGCCAAGCCGGTTTAATAAACACCGGATAATTTATCATCATGCTTTATTCAACCTGTCTCTGCATACAACAAGTTTAAAGTGTCTTGGCGGTTTTACCGCCGGACGGGTCATAATGCCCAACATATAACCCAGGTTTATAACCAAGGCTGCACTTAAGAATAATCAATGAAATATATCATACCTGTGACATTGAATCACATCATTGGTTTACCAACTTTTTGTAGTAAGGGTGATAACCCCAATCTTGAGTAATGATAACTCCTTTCATACTGTGTCGGTTTATGATAAAACTGTACCGGGTTGTGATAAACACCGGTTTAACCATATATAATACTGGCGACTCATAGTCAAACCAGACCGGGCGGATAGTCTCCGGATTATGATTTGATCATGTACTGACAATTTGTAATTGAAAGTCAAGCCGGGTTAATGAACACCGGTTTACTCCATAATAAGATGGCAACATAAAATCAAACTGGGCAGACAGTCTCCGGATTTAGGATTTGACCGTGTTCCACCAATTTGTAATTGACAGTTTGAAACGGATTAACAATGTCGGTTTAAAAACGCAACAAAAATCAAATAACAGTTATGAAAAAATATGGAAGCAAAGGCAATGATAAGACCATTTGCAAAAAGAGGCTTTACTGAGCCGATCAGATGGTGTTACCATGGTCGGACACGACCAAGCTCCCAATAAGGTGTAGCTATGGTTCAAGTCAGTCAGGTCCCCAACTGAAACCGTGGCATTATGCCGATCAAGTGGCGTGGCAATGGTTCGGGTTCGACCAAGCCCCCAAGTGACTCTATGGCCTTAGGTCGATCAAGAGGCATGACTGGTTCAGATTTGACCATGTCCCCAAGTGATCTGGTGGCTTTCGCCTATCAAAAGGTGTCGCATTGGTTCGGACATGACCAAGCCCCCAAGTGATACTGTGGCATTGCGCCGATCAAGAGGTGTGACTATGGTTCAGACATGACCAAGCCCCCAAGTGATCAATAATATGATCAGCCAATAAGGCATGATACCCATGTCTGAACCGCGCATCATGGCAGCAGGTCCTCTTTGGCACCCTTTAACTTTTTGCAAGAGATAAATCCTTCTTGAACCGGGATTTTGAACCGGATATTGAAAGCTTCAAAGCTTTGTGGGAGACATCTTTCCCTTGAACCGGATTTTAAACCGGAGTCTTCATTTTCAGCCGGAAATTTTCTGATGGCCTTTCAACTCGAACTTGCGAGAAGTTAATTCCTTTTTGAACCGGACATTTTTAAACCGGATTTGAGCGCTTGAGAGCTTTGTGGGAGAATATATTCCCCTTGAACCGGATTGTAAACCGGATACTTGAGAGCTTCAGTGAGACTGACTTCCCTTGAGCCGGATTTTAAACCGGAATCCTTTCTGATGATCCGGAACTTCTTCATTGAGCCGGGATTTTGTAATTGTCATATACTTACTAAGCCGGAAATTTTCTGACGGCCTTCAAATAACAGTAGCCTCCGGGACCGGGTTATCTTTCCCTCCATCGTCCTGGGGTTCTTAAATTTGCTGGCAAGATTTGCTTAGTCATGTCATCGTAGCCCCCGAGTCTCAAGGTGACTCAAGGAGTTGGCTTGAAACTCTCCATATTTGACCGTGATATAAACCGGCATAACTTGTATATCATTAGTGTTGATAACACGATGTGAATCCACAGAAGGTTGTGATGACTGCGGCGGGTTATAAATAATCACGTATGAGCCATGTCAGCAACTCGGCCAATGGTTCCTTCCAACTGGCGATTTGAAGTTAACCAAACTGTAGTGGCAGCGACTTGTGCGCCTGCCCATTGAGACATCCAGTGTAGACGGCGGTTGATAGTATATGATAATTTGCCTCCATTTTGAAAGAAAACCGGGCTACCCAAGCTGTGACTTGCTCATGCAGACAGGTGCGGCCTGGTATGTTGATGTAGACCAGGCCGCGAGAGACGGACGACAAAGACGACCGCAACATCAGAGGCGACTCGGATAGAAGAGTCGGCCGCGACATTGTAAACCGGTTCGAACAGGGAAAATCGGCACCGGTGTCATAAACCGGCACGGACGGGCAAGTTAATCGCAGGCACGGTCCCGGCAAGCTGATGTAAACCGGGCTATAAGGGCGGCGTCTTGCACGCGTCCATTCACCGTGTAATGTGGCACGGACAAACGCCGGGTGCAAAAGTTGCTAGTGCTTGCTCTGTACCAGTGGTATAAACCATGTTTGCAGTGAATAATTGTCCTGCATACAAAAAATATAGCAGGGCGGAGCAGTATTTGGATGATTGAATATGTACTTAAAAATAGATAGGGTAAATAGCACCTGGTATTTTATCGGATGAACGCAGATGCCGGTCCTTGATAATGCACCATGGTGTTTTGCCTTTTTGCCAAAGAATTGATCGGACCTTGGAGAAAGCAGTCAAAGCGCCGACCAAGACAAGTGTATACTCGTGAATCAGGTGACTTGGCGGTGATGACGATTCGCCGAAGCCATGTTGGGAGGCTGCAACACCGGGTCAGCTTGGCACTGTTGTAATTTGAAGAGGCATCGAGACGGCGGTTTGAAGGTCCCGATGGTGGATTAACACAGTGGCGAAGCCATGGCGAGGCAGCTGGCGGCTCGAGTTAAAACAAAGGTAGGCCAAGGCCGCGATGGCTCAGGCGCAGCCCGGTGATGAGGAAGAGGAGCTCGGGTGCGGGTGGCTCGGCGGTGGCGGCTCGAGGCATGTTCGGACAGCGAGGCGGCAAGCCGGCGAAGCGCACTCTGTTGGCCACAACATCGGCGGATTCGGGCGGTGCGGCCGTGCTGGGAAAGGTGGCGCGGCGGCTTGATGCGGCAGCAGAGGCGGCAAGTCGACGAGTCCGTGCCAACAATTTGGCCATGGCAGGAAACTGGTGGCCGGCGAGCCAGCATAGGCGGCGCGAGCCGGCAGGAGTGCGAGCAGCAGCTGGGGCGGCTCACGCGCTCGTGCGGAGTAGAACAGAGGTCCTGGATGCGGTCCCTGTCCAGGTTCGAGCAGAATCAGGCCAGCGATGGGAAGTGCGGTTGCGGCGGCAGAGTCCGGGTCGTAATTGGTTTGACCTTGTATCCTTGCCAAACCAAAATTGCAGTGCATTGACTTATCTGACCCCAGTGCGTAGTCTTGGTGATTTTTTGATCGGAGAGAAACTGTTTCAATGACTCTGTAGATCTTCAAGGATATACACGGACCAGTACTAGTTTTTGACCTCCACTTGATTTATCTTTGTATCCACATATACTAACAGCACTAAGCAGCCTTGGGACTTGAGCCTGTGATCCAGTCGCAGCAATTCATGGAACTCGGCGGATCGGAAAGCGGAAATCTTTTGTCGATTTCGATGGAAAACTTGATCTGACACGGCGGAACTGAATCCGCCTGACAGGGCGGCTCTCGGACGAAGGTAGAACGGCAAGGCGGCAGAGTCCAAGTCGATTCCCCGTTCCCGTGCTTGTCTTGGTTGTCGTCAGCTTGATGCTTTGACTATCCCCGTCCGTGTCTTCCCAGGTCATGGGCTCCTTGTCTACTGATTTGCTGGGTTTTCACGTGGAGTTTGATGCTGATGCGTAAGTATGCAGCAGAATTGACTCATGACTTGATATGTTGATAGTTGCAATTTGACTCGATTCTCACGTCAATCACAGACCGAGTCAACCATGGATGGCTTAGCGCGTTTTTGGCAGATGGGCGCTGGAGGCGGCGACTTGTAACCGATCCGGGGCGGCTCGGGCGGGCGCAGACGATGGAGGAGCAGCAACATAGAGACGACCCGGCGATGGTTTGTGATGAAAGGCGGATAGAAACCGAGGCGGCAGAATCCATCACCCCGTCCTTGTTCTTTTTGCTAAGTGTGACCTTGCACGGCATGTGGCTCTCAGAATCCCTGTATGCACTAGTAGCTTTTTCCAAAATAATGAATACTAGCACCCCTTTTGGCCGGTTTGACCTTTCTTTGGTTGTCCTTCCCACGTAGATAGCGGCCATAGTAGATGTAATTTTCTTCTCGGGAACTCGGTCCTGCTTGTATTGATAGTAACAAGATATCGTCTCCGCAGATCGTGTGGTGTGGAACGGCAGTACTAGCGGCCGATCTCAACAGCCCGTGGCCCATAAAAAATTCTGTCTCTGTTTCGGACTCGGCGGATTATCACGACGCGTGAAGCGGCCGTTCAGCATGTAACCCTAAAACACTCTCAATCTCATATTCGTCGCCGCAGAACACTTTGTCAATCTTGACTAATGAACTTATAACGGATGTCAATTTTTCCTTGCAAGCTTCTCGAACCTGAAAAAAGATCCTTCCAAGAACTCAACACCACCGTGCGCGAGCCCCATGGTGGGCGCCAACTGTCGTGGATTTGTCACGGCAGATGTCCTTAGTGTCAGGACTTAGTCGCGAGGCCAACGCATCTATGTGGTAGCTTGAGAGGGGTTGAGCGGAATCAAGAGACGCAACACAAGACAGGGATTTAGACAGCTTCGGGCCCCGGGAAACATCATCTGGTAAAAACCCTACATGATGTTTGAGGCTAGGTCTCATTATCATCATGAGGGAGTCGCCGTAAACCGGCTCTCCTCTTTGTGTCTAGCCCTAAGATTGTTTCTTGCTTGTCGCTTCTCCCTCTTTGGGGAGCCCTGCCCCTCCTTATATATGTTGAAGGGGCGGGTTACATGTGGAGTCCTATTAGGATTAGGACTAGTCTATCTCTAATACAAACCGGATACAAGTCCAGGTCTTAACTCCTTGTAAGACAAATATTCCTTATGCCTTTCCTCTTAAACCGGCCCACCATAGTATGAACCGGCCTTCATGAACCGCCTGTTGGGCCACCAGGTCTTGTCGCTCCTCGCACCCGCCTGCCAGATTACCAATGAGTCGTGAACCGCCAGGTCCAAACGGGTCGCCGGTGAACCGCCAAGTGTCAGTGCGGTCTCAAATAAACCGCCAAGTCCGGCCGGGTTAACTTCCGGCCGGTTTACACCGCGGGGTATATCCCCGACACCCACCGTATAGGAAGTATTAGACCCAGACACGACACACAATTATCATGGCGCTCGGAAGTCAAATTTCGCATTAATGTATTCACACTTAGAGTGTATGTCTTCATTGATTGAAGATATACATTACTTCGTGTGTTGCACATCTAAGTCATCAAAATGCATAAGTGTTAGGATGTGTGTCCAATCACAGGACATTTGAGGATTCCAAGATATTCAGCTCACACCGCATCTTGCAAAACCTTTTCTCATCCAAGGGCTTTGTGAAGATATCAGCCAATTGTTATTTAGTGTTGACGTGAATGATATCAATATCTTCCTTCATGACATGATCTCTGAGAAAGTGATGACGAATTTCAATGTGATTTGTCTTCGAGTGCTGAACTGAGTTGTCGGCAATCTTGATGGCGCTTTCATTATCGCAGTAGAGTGGCACATTCTTCAAGTGGATACCATAGTCCTTGAGAGTTTGCTTCATCCAGAGAAGCTAAGCACAGCAAGATCCAGCAGCAATGTATTCAGATTCAGCAGTCGAGAGAGATACACAGTTCTGCTTCTTTGAAGACCAACAGATAAGAGGTCGTCCCAGAAAGTAACATGTGCTTGATGTGGACTTGCGATCAACCCTATCACCAGCATAATCAGCATCCGAGAATCCAACTAGATCAAACTCTGAGCCCTTCGGATACCATAATCCTAGTGCTGGGGTGTAAGCCAAATATCGAAGAATTCGCTTCACGGCTAAGTGATGTGATTCCTTTTGTGCCACTTGGAATCGGGCACACATGCAAACACTAAGCATTATATCTGGCCTAGATGCACATAAATAAAGTAAAGAACCAATCATGGAGCGGTATACCTTTTGATCGAACTCTTTACCATTGCCATCGGGACCCAGATGACTTTTGGTTGGCATTGGCGTCATGTATCCTTTGCAGTCTTGCATTCCAAACTTTTTCAAGCAATCTTTGAGGTATTTTTCTTGAGATATGAAGATGCCGTTGCATTGCTGACGGATTTGGAGACCCAGGAAGAACTTCAGCTCGCCCATCATGCACATCTGATATTGCTCTTGCATCATGTGACCAAACTCATCACTGTATTTCTTGTTAGTGCAGCCGAAGATAATGTCATCCACATAGATTTGACACACAAATAGTTCACCATCATATGTCTTTGTGAAGAGTGTTGGATCTAGTGAACCAGGTTTGAAGCCTTTGCTCTTCAGGAAGTCTTTGAGTGTGTCATACCAAGAACGAGGGGCATGTTTGAGGCCATACAATACCTTGTTGAGCTTGTATATCATATCAGGATGATTTGGATCTTCAAAGCCAGGAGGTTGTGCAACATATACTTCTTCTTCAATCTTCCCATTGAGAAAGGCACTCTTCACATCCATTTGATACAGAAGGATGTTGTGATGATTTGCATAGGCTAGCAGTATGCGAATGGCTTCAAGCCTAGCCACCGGAGCAAAAGTTTCGTCGAAGTCAATCCCTTCCACTTGAGTGTATCCTTGAGCAATGAGACGAGCCTTGTTTCTGACAACTTGACCATGCTCATCTTGCTTGTTGCGATATATCCATTTGGTGCCAATGATATTGTGCTTACGAGGATCAGGACACTTGACCAATTCCCACACATTGTTCAGCTCGAACTGTTGAAGCTCTTCTTGCATGGCTTGAATCCATTCAGGTTCCATGAAGGCTTCAGCAACTTTCTTGGGTTCAGAGATTGAGACAAATGCAAAATGCCCATAGAAATTTGTTAGCTATGTTGCTCTTTGAGTAGCTCTTGAACAAGTGAGTGGACCAGGTGCATTGATGTTGTCTATTATCTTCTCATATGTACTTCATTTGCAACACGAGGATGAACAAGACGAAAATTTTGCTCCTACTGATCAATGTCATCATTTGGGGGATTGTCTTCAGGCTGAGCATTGTCTTCAGGTTGATTAGGTGCAGAAATGATAAGTTCTTCTTCAGTCTGAGCCTCAGAAGGTATGATCTCTCCAATTCCAATTTGCTTGATTGATTCACTAGGAGGTACTTCATCTAGGGCCAGTTCTTTTAGGCGATTCTTCGAGAATCGCCCCCCTCCCTAGCTTCTCCCAGAATCCCCACTATATATATTTTTTACAATCCTATCTAGTTAAGGTCTAATTAGCTAGGATTGTAAAAAAAATATGAAGTGACGATTCTGAGAGAAGCTGGGGAGGGGGGCGATTCTGGGAGAATCGCCTAAAAGAACTGGCCCCTAGCACATTTGGCAGGTGCTCTCTTTGCGAGTCGTTAGTCTCATCGAACCGCACATCCACAGTTTCAACCACTTTATAGGGAAAGAGGTTGAAGAGTCTGTAGGAGTGCGAATCCTTTCCATAACCAAGCATAAAACCCTCATGTGCTTTTAGTGCAAATTTTGAAGTGTGATGTGGATCCTTGATCCAGGACCTAGCACCAAATACTCTGAAGTAGCTTACATTTGGCTTCTTACCGGTTAGGAGTTCATAGGATGTTTTCTTCAGGAGCTTGTGAAGATAAACACGATTGATGATGTCGCATGCAGTATCAATGGCTACAGGCCAGAACTTCTGTGGAGTCTTGTACTCATCAAGCATCGTTCGAGCCATCTCAATAAGGGTTCTGTTCTTGCGCCCCATGATGCCATTATGCCGAGGTGTGTACGGAGCAGAGAACTCATGAGTGATGCCCATAGTATCCAGATAAATATCGAGGCCGGTGTTCTTGAACTCAGTGCCGTTGTCACTTCTGATATGCTTGATCTTGACGCCATAGTTCGTCATGTCATGATTTGCAAAGCGTCTGAAGACATCCTGCACTTCATTCTTGTAGAGGATTATATGCACCCAAGTATATCTAGAGTAATCATCAACAATGACAAAGCCATAGAGGCAAGCGGTGGTAGTGAGAGTAGAGTAGTGAGTAGGGCCAAATAAGTCCATGTGTAGCAGCTCGAAGGGTTGAGATGTAGTCATGATTGTCTTCGAGGGATGCTTGGCCCTAGTCATCTTTCCAGCTTCGCAGGCACCACACAGATGATCCTTCTTGAACTTGACGCCTTCGATGCCCACGACATGCTTCTTCTTCGCGAGAGTGTGCAAGATCCTCACGCCAGCATGCCCTAGCCTTCGATGCTAGAGCGAGCACTCTAAAGCTTTTGCTAGAAGACATACGGCCATTTGTGGTCCTGCTGAGAGATCTACCATATACAGATCATCTTTCTGATACCCTTCAAACACTAGAGACTTGTCAGATTCCATCAGAACAAGGCAACAATATTTTCCAAATAGCACAATCATGTTTAAGTCACAAAGCATTGAGACAGACATTAAGTTGAAACCAAGGGATTCAACAAGCATCACTTTATCCATGTGTTGATCCCTTGATATTGCAACTCTGCCTAGACCCAATACCTTGCTTTTACCAGTATCAGCAAATGTGATGTGACTCTTGTCTAATGGACGTAGCATTGGATCCATCAGTAGACTTCGATCGCCAGTCATGTGGTTAGTGCATCCACTGTCCATAATCCATTCTGAAGTACGAGGTGTCATAGCCCACAGTGTAGTTTGGGGGATAGGCTTCACCAAGTGAGTTGTGAAGCATAAACATTTGAAGAACAAGTGGAACATGGAAATTCAGATCTTGGTTAGGATAGATAGGATGAGTGTCAAGGAATCCCGGGACAAAATACATAGTAAGACCATTTGGGCATTTTATCTTGCGCCCCACAAGATGTTTAAGGTCCCCAGCATTAGCATTGGACACCTTTGATTTTTGGCTGGAGACCTTTCCCTGCAAAAGAGAGTTAAGTTTTCTTAACCACCCACATTTTCAGGGGTGGCTTAGAAGCAATGAGTCTAAGTGCAGCATCTGAGAACTTCGTCTTTAGAGCCCTAGTAAATAGCCTTGCAGGAGGTGAATAATACTCATAGGAATAAGCAGAAAAGTTCTTTGTTCTATGAACATAGCGATTTGAGGAAACACGCTCATATTCATGGGTATGGGTATGATTTCCCTGCAAAACATTGACGTTAGGGTGACTCAGATGAGTCCTCGGTCTGTATGAAGCTTTTGGACCATATGAAGCCTTTGGTATGGGGTTTGTCTTCTTCCTAGGTGGTGTCATGATGACATTCACTGGAAGATTCTCAAGATAGCTTTTGGGTACCCATATCTTCTTCATAGGTTGCCCATTCCCGCAGTTAGTACAAATATACCTGGCAAACACTTCGCCATTCTGATTCTTAAACAGTTTATAGTTTGCATCAAAGGATTCATCAATGATAATAGGGTTAGCACAAGTGAAACCAAACAAGGTGGATGGATCTACTGAATGTTCCTTTGCAGTAGCCCATGTGGTTTTGGGGTACTGCTCAGGCTTCCAGTAAGACGCATTAACATTCATTTTCCTCTCGAACCCAACACCCTCTTTCCTAGGGTTTCGGTTCAGAATCTGCTTTTTGAGGACATCACATAATGTCTGATGCCCTTTGAGACTTTTGTACATCCCTGTCTCAAGCAGTGTCTTCAACCTAGCATTCTCATCAGCAATAGTAGTGGTATCCTCAGAAGAGGGGTTAGTTACCACATTGGCAGTTGAAGATATTGCAACAGGAGTAGCAGTAGAACATTCAGCAACAGAGGGAGCGTTATCACGCTCAATGCATTTTAGACATGGTGGTTCAAATCCTTCCTGAGCGGGACTGATCTGTTAAGCGCGAAGTGACTCGTTCTCTTTTTGAAGATCTTCATGAATTGCTCTCAATTTCTCAAGATCTTGCTTCCTTTGAAGATAATCATAGGAAAGCTTTTCATGAGGTGTTGCGGGTGTTTCATGACGACTTTCAAGTTCTTCGTACTTAACATGAAGATTTTTGATATCTTTAATTAAGGACTGAGATCGGGTCATTTCCGCGTCCAACAGGTCATCGCTTTTGTCTAACAGTTTTGAATATGTTCCATAGCTTTCTGTTGTTCAGTTGCAATTTTAGCAAGTGTTTTGTAGCTAGGTTTGGATTCACCATCAGAGTCATCTTCACTTGATGTTTGAAAGTAGGCATCGCGTGATTTTACCTTGGCACCACGTGCCATGAAGCAGTAGGTGGGAGCCAAGTCGTCCTTGTCATTATCATCAGTGTTGGTGATGAAGCCATTGTCTTCAGTGTTGAAGATGGACTTGGCAACGTAGGCTGTAGCTAGAGCCAGACTCGCAACACCAGAGTCGGACTCCTCCTCAGACTCCACCTCCGCCTCCTCAGAAGCAGACTCCTCCTATGAATCCATCTCCTTGCGAACAAAAGCACGAGCCTTGCCAGATGAGCTCTTCTTGTGTGATGAAGACTTGGAAGAAGACTTTGAGGATTTCTTCTTCTTCTTGTCATCAGAATCATATTCTTTGCTCTTCTTCTTCTTCTTCTTCTCATTTTCCCACTGTGGACACTCAGAGATGTAGTGACCAGGTTTCTTGCACTTGTGGCAGATTCTCTTCTTGTGGTCATGGGTGGAAGCTTCATCATTTCTTGAGATGGATCGTGAAGACTTTCTGAAGCCTTTCTTCTTGGTGAATTTCTGGAACTTCTTCACAAGCATAGCAAGCTCCTTTCCAATGTCTTCAGGATCACCAGAACTGCAGTCAGATTCTTCTTTAGATGAGGAAACAGCCTTTGCCTTCAAAGCGCGAGTTCGGCCATAGTTGGGGCCATAGATATCTCGTTTCTCAGATAGCTGAAACTCATGTGTGTTGAGCCTCTCAAGTATGTCAGACGGATCGAGAGTCTTGAAGTCAGGGCGTTCTTGAATCATCAGGGCTAAGGTGTCAAATGAGCTATCAAGTGATCTCAGTAGTGTCTTGACTATTTCATGCTTCGTGATCTCAGTGGCACCGAGTGCTTGGAGCTTATTTGTGATATCAATGAGGTGATCAAATGTGAGCTAAACGTTCTCATTGTCGTGTCTCTTGAAGTGATTGAAGAGGTTGTGGAGAACACTGATCCTTTGATCTCACTGAGTTGAGACGCCTTCATTGACCTTGGAGAGCTAGTCCCAGACTAGCTTCGATGTTTCCAGGGCACTCACATGGTCATATTGTCCTTTGGTTAGATGACCACAGATGATGTTCTTGGCAGTAGAGTCCAGTTGAACGAACTTCTTGACATCAGCAGGGGTGACACCTTCACCGGTCTTGGGAACACCGTTCTTGATGGCATACCACAGATCAACATTAATGGCTTCAAGATGCATGCACATATTATTCTTCCAGTAGGGGTATTCAGTGCCATCGAAGATGGGGCATGCAACGGAGACTTTGATTATCCCTGTAGTCGACATAGCTAAAACTCCAGGTGGTTAAACCGAATCACATAGAACAAGGGAGTACCTTGCTCTGATACCAATTGAAAGAGCTAGTTATCGACTAGAGGGGGGTGAATAGGCGATTTTTATGGAAGTCTTCAAAACATGGGAGTTTCAAAGATAAACAATAGAACTGACACTACTCGTATGCAGCGGAAGGTAGACTACACTAGGCAAGGCATAGTCAAATATTCAATGAAGTGAAAGCACGAAGACTATCAGTAGCTAGGTAGTAAGAATCAGGATGGAAGAGAGTATGAAGCCAATCAGAACAAGTAGTCACACAGTGAAGTCAAACAGATCATGCAAGCAGGCAATGACTTCACGAAGACAAATTGTAAGTAAATGGAAGTGAGAGATAGAACCAGTAGCATGGAGAGGACAGAGATTTGTTCGACCAGTTCCAGTTGCTATGACAACTGTACGTCTAGTTAGGGAGGCTGAGATTCAACTTAGAAGACCGCGTCTTCACCTTATTCCCCTTGAGCTAAGGACACCTAGTCCCCACCCAATCACTCTGGTAAGTCTTCAAGGTAGACTTCCAAACCTTCACAGACTTCGTTCACCGGCAATCCACAATGACTCTTGGATGCTCAGAACGCGACGCCTAACCGGCTGGAGGATTCACAGTCCTCAAGTGTAACAAGTCTTCAGATCACGTGGACAAAAAGACTTCAGTGATGCCAAACACTCTTTGGGCTCTGGGTGGTTTGGGCTTTGTCCTTGCAAGGATTCTCTCTCAAATGCTTCGGAGGTGGGTTGCTCTCAAACGACAAAAGCCGTGCACTAACTCTGAGCAGCCACCAATTTATGGTGTAGGGGGTGGGCTATTTATAGCCACTGGGCAACCCGGCCTGATTTGTCCGAAATGACCCTGGGTCACTAAGGAACTGACACATGTCCCAACGGTCAAATTTCAAACACATGCGGCAGCTTGACTTGGGCTACAAGTAAAGTTGACTCATCCGACTCTGGATAAGATTTACTCTCATTGTCTTCGAAGACATAGGATTTGGTTGAGCATCACTTCAGTCACTCTGACTTTGTTCACTTGGACCCACTTAACAGTGCGGTGGTTCCTATGACTCAACAAAGAAGAAAAGGAAACAACGAAACAACTAAGTCTTCGTGCTCCATAGTCTTCATGCGATGTCTTCTCATGTCATAGTCTTCGACGTGAATAGCTTCACATACCACCATTGTCTTCAATGTCTTCACACATTTTTAGGGGTCATCTCTGGTAGGTAAAACGAATCAATGAGGGACTACTACCTGTGTTATCCTGCAATTCTCACAAGCACATTAGTCCCTCAACCAGGTTTGTCGTCAATACTCCAAAACCAACTAGGGGTGGCACTAGATGCACTTACACATTTTGCGGAATCTGGGCTCATCATCGCTTCCTCACAGTTCATAGGTTCATCATGGTCTAGTAACATGACTTCCAGAATAGGATTACCATACCACTCTGGTGTGGACCGTACTCTGGTTGACCTATGAGGATCGGTAGTAACTTGATCTGAAGTTTCATGATCATCATCATTAGCTTCCTCACTAATTGGTGTAGGAATCACTGGAACTAATTTCTATGATAAACTACTTTCCTCCCAAGATCACGCAAGATCTATCTAGGAGATGCATAGCAACGAGAGGGGGAGAGTGTGTCCATCTATCCTCGTAGACCGAAAGCGGAAGCGTTATGTTAACGCGGTTGATGTAGTCGAACGTCTTCACGATCTAGCACCGAACGTCGACACCTCCGAGTTCAGCACATGTTCAGCTCGATGACGTCGCTCGAACTCTTGATCTAGCAGAGGGTCAAGGGAGAGTTTCGTCAGCACGACGGTGTTATGACGGTGTTGATGATGTGATCCGCGCAGAGCTTCGCCTAAGTACTACGATGATACTATCAAAGGAGTAAACGGTGGAGGGGGGCACCACACACGGCTAAGACAATGTTGTGTCTTTGGGGTGCCCCCTTGCCCCCGTATATAAAGGAGGAGGGGAGGAGGCGGACGGCCAAGGGGCGCATGCACCAAGTGTGGGGAATCCTACTAGGACTCCCAGTCCTAGTAGGATTCCCCCTTCCTTTCCGAAGAAGGGGGAAGGGGAAAGAGGTGGAGGAGAAGAAGGAAAGGGGGGCCGCACCCCACCCCTAGTCGAATTTGGTTTGGGCTTGGGGGCGCGCGCCTCCACCTAGCCGCCGACCTCCTCTATCCACTAGGGCCCATGAAGGCCCAATAGTCCCTCGGGGGGTTCTGGTAACCTCCCGGTACTCCGAAACTTATCTGATACTTTCCGAATGTAAACTTCCAATATATCAATCTTCACCTCTCGGCCATTTCGAGACACCTCGTCATGTTCATGATCTCATCCGGGACTCCGAACAAATTTGGTCACCAAAACACATAACTCATAATACAAATCGTCATCGAACGCTAAGCATGCGGACCCTACGGGTTCGAGAACTATGTAGACATGATCGAGACAATCTCTGATCAATAACCAATAGCGGAACATGGATGCTCATATTGGCTCCTACATATTCGACGAAGATCTTTATTGGTCAAAACACACAACAACATATGTTGTTCCCTTTGTCATCAGTATGTTACTTGCCCGAGATTCGATCGTCGGTATCTTCATACCTAGTTCAATCTCGTTACTGGCAAGTCTCTTTACTCGTTCCGTAATGCATTATTCCATATTAACTAACTCATTAGTCACATTACTTGCAAGGCTTATAGTGATGAGCATTACCGAGAGGGCCCAGAGATACCTCTTCGATACACGGAGTGACAAATCCTAATCTTAATCTATGCCAACCCAACAAACACCTTCAGAGACACCTGTAGAGCATCTTTATAATCACCAAGTTACATTGTGATGTTTGATAGCACACAAGGTGTTCCTCCGGTATTCGGGAGTTGCATAATCTCATAGTCGGAGGAACATGTATAAGTCATGAAGAAAGCAATAGCAATAAAACTTAACGATCATTATGCTAAGCTAATAGATGGGTCTTGTTCATCACATCATTCTCTAATGATGTGATCCCGTTCATCAAATGACAAGACATGTCTATGGTTAGGAAACATAACCATCCTTGATTAACGAGCTAGTTAAGTAGAGGCATACTAGGGACACTTTGTTTTGTCTATGTATTCACACATGTACTAAGTTTCTGGTTAATACAATTCTAGCATGAATAATAAACATTTATCATGATATAAGGAAATATAAATAACAACTTTATTATTGCCTCTAGGGCATATTTCCTTAAATATATTACTTCAAATTTTATTAGTGAAATTTTGTAATTAGAATTTAGCATAAAATATGAGGAAATGGTAAACCAGGTCGAAAGAAGTACTTAGGAAAACTCCAATGCGGATCATCGAATGGACATCACCAAATGACCGTGAACACGTTCAGACGTATCCGTGGACAGCAAGCATGCGCATTTAACTGTAGGCACCATATGTCCACCCCTTGCCCGGTCTCCTCCCTTTGACATGGTATCTAGATCAATAGAAATTTAATCATATATTTAAATAGTTGTAAACATATGCAATCACAACCAAAAGCATCGGAAGTTCAGCAAGTTCTACTACCATTGATCCCAAAAGCTTCTGGTCCGGTTGTATGTGCCAAAGTAGCCTCGTTTTCACCAATTGCGCAAAGCGCTTTGATATGGTAGCACAATACTCTTGCACATGCTTCGCTTTATCGGAATACAAATTCACCGCCTTCACGACAACATCTTGATCTCCTCAAAAGTACCCTTAATATTAAGCTTCTTCTTCTCGAGCTTGAGCTTCTTATTTTGCATGTCCATGAACATGATAAACCTCTTCGCCTTCTTTTCCTTCTTGACCTCATAGCGCTTGGCACGTGCCTCTTCGACACCCCTTCTCGCTTCTCCTTCTCCACCTCTTACTTGCTTCCCTGGTTCGTAGGCACATGGATGGTTAGAGCAAGCCCTACCTTTGTTGGATCATCAACTTTATCTTCATTGAACATGGAGGTATTGAGGGAATTGGCAATGAAGATGAGCCACCACTTGATTTGCCCACTCAACTTCACCGAATAATGCATAAATATAAAGTGTTTCTTCTCCGTCTTGTGGTACAATGTGCACACGCGTGCGGACTAGTAAATGAAGACAATGAAATGGTCAACAAGTTGCAACATTGATAAAATCAATCAAATGACCAACACATAGATCAACAAGCTACAAAACTTACGAGCTCAAGGAGTGAGGCACCACTTGGCCATCGGTTTTCCACTTGTTTGTACGAGCTGCAAAACTTGTTTACATCCTCTTGAATGGCGTACCATCAATGGGCTAGCGGCTTTGTATTGAATCATGGATCACTTCCCACGGTAAGGATCGTATCACTTTTGCTCATGAAATCAATCGTGCACACTTTGCCAAAACGGCGTGGCCTTTTGCTCCGTGCCATGAAATGGATCCACACTAGTGGTCAACTATGCCTCACAGATTAACTCATCCTCCTTGTTCGAGTAGGCGATTCTCTCAAAGTATGGCTTCTTGGTGTGCACCTGCTAGGTGTCTGCCAGCTGGGTGTCCGGCTAGGAGTCATCCACTTGTCTGTCTTTATATATGCCTCTGTCGTGGATAGTGTTCATCATGCCTCATCATTTGCCGACGTTTCGCTTGGTTGAGGCATTTATGCAAGCAATAACCAGGCACCAAAAGAGGAGAACTATATAGCGGGGATCAACGACCAATCAAGTGTCGGCTACTTCGTGAAGAAATAGTAGTTGCTAAGGTCGACGGTGAACGACACTCGATGCTTGAAGGTGAAAGCGGCTGTGGACTGCTGTGATGATTGCTGCGCGCCGGGCGTATGGAGGTGTTGGGCGACCTAGTAGTAGGGCGGCTTCAGCTGGACGGGTCAAGGCTGTGATTGACCGGGCGACACTGGCCTAGTGGTGCGCTTTGGGTGACTAGTTAAAGCCGCGAACAGACACTACCTTCGCCATGACATGTGGGCCTTGGCGTTGTGTGGACGCGACCTTGCGGGCTACCTCCGCCTCTTTCGAGTCCTGCGGGGCGACGAACATTGTCTTTGGCTCCTTCGACCATCACAGCGATGGACGTCGAAATGACGGTGAACTTGGATAAAGCCAACAGGAGGGTGGGCTTTCGCGTAGGAGAAGCAGTAGAATTGTGAGGATGTGCGGGCTTCAGCTCGATTTTGAGTGGGTCCAGAATGTCAGACATGACACCTTCCCTTAGTACGATACCAATTTCTCGAATTTCGAATGTTCATTTTAGACGAAAGCATCATGTCTAAATATTTTCGGTCGATTTGGTGATCCGCGTTTGAGCTGCCTCATCTCCCCAACTTCGTTGTATCAACAATATTGCTAATCTTCTAGAAGCCATTAAGACAAACAACATATCAGCGTGCTGCCCATGTGCCACTGCTTGACCACCCTTCAGTCCTGTACTGTAGTAGTACCTTGCTCATTCACTCACCACCAGCTATTAGCTCTAGCTAACCCCCCAAATTCGTTAAACCCGAAAGCAATTCTTCAATCAGTACCTGCTCCTACCCAATCCAGCTCGTACTGAACTGAGCAGAGGCAGCTCATTCAGTTTAATGCCAATCCGAGCAAAAGGTTGGGCAGTTTTTACCGAGTTCGGCCATTCCAGTTTCATGTATTCTTGAAGTCAAACTTAGCAGCTCCATTTCCAGATTCTGGGTTCGGCCCTTCACGTGCTGCTTCCTCCGATCCGGCGCCGACCGCGCCCACCTCCTCCTCCCTCGATCCGCATTAACTACTCCCTCTTCCGGTGCCGCCGCCTCCCCCTTGTCAATGCGGTGGAGGCGTCGGAGCTAGCTGCACATCGCGGCAGGCGAACAGAAGGAAGAGTGGTGGAGGCGGATGGCGGAGGAGGGGAGGTCGCTGGCGGAGACGCCGACGTGGTCCGTGGCCACGGTCACCACGCTCATGGTCGCCGCATGCTTCCTCATCGAGCGCTCGCTCTCACGCCTCGCCAAGGTAACCTTCGTCCGGCAGCCTGCTTAGCTGGTGGAAGCTACCGCGTAGCTGATCTTCTCATTGGTTGATGCGCAGTGGCTGCGGAAGACGAAGCGGAAGGCCATGCTCGCCGCACTCGAGAAGATCCGCGAAGGTGGCACCCCACGATAGAAACTCTGGAAATTGCCGCCTCCCTGAGTTTGACTATTTTTAAGCCGTTAATCTTAACGCTGTTTTTACTGTTTATTTAGGACTGCCATTACATTTAGCGTGGTTTACAAATGACCATGTTACCTCCAAGGTCGTCACGATTTGTAGTTTCATCACTTTTACTTATAAGTGTCAAGGTCTTCTATTGGTCTGTGTGTATCTGTTTTGGGATGGTATCCACCATTCTTTTATCTTTCAGTAGTGTCAAATCTCAGTTTTTGTTCTTTTATCTTAGAGTGCTCTCCATTATTTTTGGTACAAAGGGACTTCTCTTTTGCCACTATTGTTCTTGCTTGGAAGGTGTTTGGATTTTTGCCTCAAAGAGGGAACTATGTCTTACTTGCAGAACTGATGCTGCTCGGCGTGATATCGCTGCTGCTGAGCCAGACGGCCAGGTGGATATCGGAGATCTGCGTGCCATCGACACTCTTCACCAGCAAATTCTATATGTGCACAGAGGAGGATTTCGCCGATCTGGACCAACATGGGGACTCCGCTAACGATACCCACATTGCTAGAATCCTAGTTGGCGGCCAGTCGATGCATGTTTGCGATGAGGTAAATGTCAGAATCAACTAGCTCCCATCAAACCTTTTGTTTCATATGAGATAAATCATCTTGTTGTCGCTTTCTCTGCTTGCAGGGTCACGAACCTTTTGTTTCATATGAGGGTCTTGAGCAGCTGCATCGCTTTCTGTTTATTCTTGGTTTTACTCATGTGCTTTACAGTTTCGTGACAGTGGTTCTGTCGATGATTAAGGTTTGTCTTCCTTATTTGTTATTGATCTGAGTATCTGATCTAGCAACACGGTCTCTAAGTGTCTAATGTGTTTCTTTTGGTGATTGTTACAGATATATAGCTGGAGGAAGTGGGAAACTCAAGCATCTACACTCTCAAGGGAGCAGTTGCAACGTAAGGTCAAGTGAAATTGGATGCTCGTTAGGTCATATAGTAGTACTAGTCATACATTCGCTTAATAATGATGTTTTGTTCTACCTGAGAAGTTTTTCCCTCTCAGCTAGGAGAAAGGTTATGCGAAGGCAATCTACCTTTGTTTTTCATCATGCATCTCACCCATGGAGCAAAAGTAAAATACTTCTTTGGATGGTAAGTTCGCTGCATTGCTTCAAGAACAGCGTTGTGGTTGCACTGATTCTTATTGCATATTTTCCTTGTGAGTCTCTTAGTTAGTAATGACTTAATGGTTATAACTTTCATGTTTTATTTGCCAGTTAATTTAGACTTTTTCATATTTACTTATATATATTGAACAAACTCCAATAATATTATTGGACTACAAGTGCACATGAATTGCATCTATTGCAGCTATTTAAATAGACAATATACCATATGTACCCAAGTACTCCTGCTCTCTGTGACGACTTGTCGATTTTCTCAACACGCAAAAGCTTTGCGGCACATACCTTACTTGATGTCTTTTGTGATCGGAAATATTTTTTTTTGACATTTCTAATATGCTCTAGTAACCAAATGTTGCAGTTGTGCTTTCTGCGCCAATTTAAGGGTTCTATTAAAAAATCAGATTACATGGCATTAAGGTTGGGCTTTATCACAGTAAGTGCTCTTCATCGCTCTATTTGATCTCGTCTACTAGAATCTTGGTGATAAGTCATTTCTTCAATGCATTTTTATTGCTTATCAATTTTCTTTATATCAGTATCATAAGTTGCCGCATTCGTACGACTTCCACAAATACATGGTACGGAGCATGGAAGATGATTACAATGGAAGTGTTGGTATCAGGTAAAACAGAACATGCACTGCTTAATCCTGAGTCCTGACAATGAGATTATTTGTTTTTCTTTGATGATATAAGCGGTTACACATCAAGATCGAACAAACTTATCTGATGAAGAAATCCTAGCATTTATCCTTATTGGATTTTGATTATAACATGATACTCCTACTTGCTTGTGGTTTGCATAGGATTTATAAATATATTATGCTCTCTCTTGTGTGTGCTAACATTCCATTTGCTGTACAGTTGGCCACTTTGGGCTTATGCAATAATATGCATCTTTGTCAATGTTCATGGTATTACCTCCTTATTACTTTCTCACACAAACATAGAGATCTGGTTGTCCATTTTTAGTCCTCATTAGGTTTGCCACGTTTCACTAATTGCAGGTCTTAATATATATTTCTGGCTATCATTTGCCCCTGTCATTGTAAGTATCACCCCAACTCAAAGAAAAAAGTATCACCCATATTTCTGAACCAACGCGCTAGTCGCAGTTAATTGTTTTTCCCTTTCTTATCTGAAAATGGTATTTATGTCCTGGCCTAATTACGCATCTTCAAAATGTTCAAAGATCGTCCTGCTTGTGGGCACTGAGCTGCAGCATGTTGTCGCTCAGTTGGCACTGGAGGTTGTTGAGGCAACAGCCACAAATGTTGGAACACAACTGAAACTGCGGGATGATCTCTTCTGGTTTGGAAAACCTCGGGTTCTGTGGTGGCTTATACAGTTCATCTCGTTCCAGGTAATGTCTCTGACTCTCTTACTATGTAGATGATGTTGTGTTGTGATGCTTTGAACATCTTCAACATCCTAACATCTACCCTTGCTTCCAGAATGCCTTTGAGATGGCGACATTCTTATGGTCTCTGGTGAGGATCACCTTAATATGTGATTAGTTATATGTTGTGTTGGATTAACATGCTTTAGTGTAGGAGATGCAAAGAAATGCTGGTTCATGACATCTTTTTTATTCTGTGGCATGGCTTAAGCTATTAGTGCTAAATGCATGGTGGTTGCAAAACTTTCTAGGCCAGCATCACCTATCATGACTCGTCACTTTATATATGACAAATCCAATGGATATAATGGATATATTTATAGCTTCTTTTTGGTTGTTTACTACTTTGCATGCATCTTGTGCAGTGGGAACTGAGTGCAAATTCTTGCTTCATGAAGAACCAGTACATGGTTGTTATTCGCTTGGCTTCTGGGTAAGTTGCGTACCATGAATACGTTGTGAGTTACGAGTGATGTTGGCATCTCAATATGTTCATTTGACATGTTATTTTGAGAAACCTGCAACATATCAATTATTTACATCAGTGTGTCTATGACAATTTACTTTAAGAATCACATGTATTTACAGAAACTGTATTGTGGAGATATAATTATATGCATGAACTGCATTAAGTTAGATTTTTGGTAGTAGACTAGTGGAAAATCCCGCCATCATATGAATTAAACACTTCAAGAAGTGCATTTGCCCGGACTTTGGACTCATACAGCTGTTTTTCTTCCCTTGAGCACTGCAGGCTGCTTGTTCAAGTTTGGTGCAGCTACAGTACACTGCCTCTTAACGTGATTATCTCCCAGGTATTTCTTGAATGATAAAACCTAATTTGAACCAAGAGAGCCACTTAGTGAACTCTTCACTTATTTCACCAGAATTATTTACTGTTTCCCCGCAAAAAGCTCTCCACGCTTACTCTTATTTATAAAGAGCACTATTCTTCTTTAAAAAGACAGCAGCGAGCTCCGCGTCGAAAAGCGAAGCGAGCCGCGCTAGCGCGCTACTCTTCCTTTATGAGCGAGACTCTATCCAGATCTACTGATCTAAGAACTCCGCGAGCGAACTGAGCGAGCCATGAGGCGCCTATCGGCAAGGCTTGGAAAAGCCTTAAGTTTAGGCTCCCTTCCTTCACTGAACTGATTCACCCGGGTCCAAACCTGCTGAGCTAGCTAATTTTTCCTTTACAATTCCTTACTCAAAAGGACTAGAGTGCTAAGCTGCCTTCCCGGCACCACCACTATAATGAATGGCTCAAACAAATAGGAGATGAGAATCTAATTGATCCTTTACTTTTCTCGGTAGGCCATTTTTTTCCTTCATTGATTATGAAGCTTTTTTTAGTATATCCTCTTTATGCAGTTTGTACTTAGTAGACAAGGTAAGAAGGTAATATGTCGCGGCTGGTCTCCTTTTCACTTATTATCTTGTTTCTTTGCTGAAATTTGCAGATGGGTTCCAAGTTCAAGAAGTCACTGGTCTCCGAGAGCGTGAGGGACTCCCTCCACAGCTGGTGCAAGAGGATCAAAGACAGGAGGCACAACCCGCTCTTCATGCGGAACGGGACACTCACGTCGAGGTCGGTCTGCTCCCTCGACACGACCATCTACGAGACTGACCACGAGACTAACACGGTGTGCACGCTGTCGAGGACTGTGTCGGCGTCCTCCCTGGACGAGGCGCTGACTGTGGTCACTGTTGATGACGACGAGGAGATCTCTCACATCGAGCAAGATATTCAACACCCTTAGTTACTGAGGTTAGCCCTGTTCTTCGCCGGGATAAATATGTGCAGCTAAAACTCTGCTGAACTTGAAAAACAGTGCCCATCCCTGCCGAAGCTTTGTAGTACCTGCAGAAAAGGACCTGCGGATTACACAGTATATAAGTGTGTGACTGTCTAGTGATTGCTCCTCATGGCTCATGGCCACTCTGTGCAAAGTAATCTTGTGTCAATAGGACGCCTACACTTCAAGATGATACTATCATCTTTGTATTGACTTATAACATTGCACTAAATCATCAGAATTCACAACTACACATAATGGATCGTTTTTGGCAATGACAGTTTTTTCCGCATAATTACCTTGCTGAAGGCATTGCTTGTACTTTATCTTCAGGGAAAAAACCCAGGATTTTACTTTTAATGGTTGGATCCTGTCATCCGGTGATGGCGGCTCTTGGGCGTAGTTCGCTTCCTGGAGGCGTTGCTACTGAATTTCTTGTTTTCTTTGTAGTTTGTTGGTCGCTGTTTTGACTTTTGATCGCTTTAGAGTTTCTTTTTCCTCCACCTAGGCAGAGTTTCGGTCTTATATGACTTTGCTCTTTGTCAGCGTGATTCTTTGTGTGTGCGCGTTGGTGGCGCTTTGGAGTTTTCTTTTTCTTTTTCTTCCGCCTAGGCAGAGTTTTGGTCTTGTATGACTTTGCTCTTTACTGATGTGATTCTTTGTGTCCCCTTGATGATGTTGGTTGTATGTATCGAGGCGAGCTGTATGCTCATTATGTTTGTCCCCTTGATGATTCATTTTGAGTCAATAAAATTATTGAAAAAACTAAGCATTTTCGATTGTATTACCAAAAGAGGCTTTCGCCCCACTTTATATATAAAGTAAACCGCCCAAGCCACACACAAGCAAACGAGTTCAGCCACAACACGGCCAAGGCGTGGAGGTCCAACACACACACACACACACAAGCACGACACAAGGTACCAAGGTTAATGCTGAGGGAACAGCTCAACAAGCCCAAAGAAGGAAAGAAAAAAGAGGTCGGCACACCGGCGCACCGGAGCCTAATCTGGCTCTGGAGGAGGCGACGGAAGCGGAGGCGTCACACGGAAGGCCATCTCTCGAAGGTCGGAGATGAGAGTGTTGATGGCGTTCCGATCCTGGATGCGGCTAAGCGGCTGCCATAGCTGCAAGAAACCACACATTTTAAAATGGCATCAGTCGCACGATGAAGAGGAGAACGCTGGATGACAAGCCTATTGTGCACGGTCCAGAGCGTCCAGGCTAGCAACCCAACACATAGCCACCTAATGTGGTGGTGATGGGAGGCAGAGGCCTGAATCTCCGCCAGCAAGTTGCGGAAGTTGGTGTTGCACCAAGTTCCGCCAACCACGTCGCGGAAGCAGGACCAAAGGAACTGGGCGGTCACGCAAGAGAAGAAGATGTGGTAGCATCTTCAGCTACGCCACAGAGGGGGCACAGGCCGTCGCCAGGGCCGTTGCGCTTGCGCACCTCAACACCAGAGGGCAAGTGACTATGAATCCACTGCCAGAGAAAGACCCCGATCTTCAATGGGAGGCGGATATCCCATATCAAACTAAACGGCTCTAGAGCCGTAGATGGGGCAATCGCTTGATAGAGGGACTTGGTCGAGAAGCGGCCTGAAGTCTCTAGTGGCCACGAGAGGGAGTCCTCAGCGTTGTCCACGTTGAGAGGCTGAAGGGCAATGACCTGAAGAAGAGCATCCCAAGCGGCGACCTCAAGGGGGCCAAAAGGTCAACGGAACATGAGGCGCCCTAAGTCAATAAGGGCCACCTCCACAGAAACCCGAGGGTCGGCCGTGATGGCGAAAAGCTCAGGGAAGCGGGCGGCAAGAGGTAGGTCGCCAACCCAACGGTCGAACCAAAACAGAGTCGATGCACCAGATCCCACAAAAATGGACGTGCCGATGCGGAGGACTGGCATGAGTTGGACCAAGGCTTGCCAGAACTGGGATCCTCCCGAGCGCTGGCAGAAGGTAAGGGGCTGGCCCCGAAGGTATTTGGCGCGAATGATGTCCAACCACAGGCCGCCCTCACCATTGGCAATCCGCCACAACCAGCATGTCAGGAGAGCAATATTCATGCGCCTAGAAGCCATGATCCCAAGACCTCCCTGGTCTTTGGGTTTGCAGATGTCTGGCCAGCTAACCATGTGGTATTTCTGCTTGTCCCCCTCTCCCACCCAGAAGAATTTGGACTGGTATTTGGCAATCTCCTGATGCAAAGTCTCATGTAAGCTATAGAAGTTCATCAGGAACCAGAGGAGGCTGGAGAGGGAGGAGTTGATGAGAATCACCTGGGCGGCCTTGGATAGCCACCTGCCCCTCCAAGGTTCTACCCGGTGCTGCAGGTGGGTTACGGCCAGCCGTAGGTCCGCCACCGTGAGCCTGGTATCGCTGATGGGAATCCCCAAATAAGTGGTGGGGAAGGAGCCCAATCTACAGTTAAGACGATCGGCCATCCCTTGGCACTCCTCCTTGGAGTAGCCAAGGATCATCACCTCGCTCTTATCGAAGTTGACCGTGAGGCCCGACATCTGCTGGAAGCAGAGGAGGAGGAAATTAAGGTTGGCGATGTTAGACTCCGAACCCTCGATCATGATGATGGTGTCATCCGCGTACTGAAGGAGGGAGACCCCTCCCCTCCCACCAGATGGGGTACCACCCCACGGATATGGCCAGCAGCCTTGGCCTTATCGAGGATAGCTGCCAGGGAATCAACCACCATGTTGAAGAGAAACGGGGAGAAGGGGGTCGCCCTGGCGCACCCCACACAGGGTGGGAAAGTAGGGTCCAATCTTGTCATTGATGTTTATTGCGGTCTAACCGCACGAAACAAGTTGCATGACGCGGGTGACCCACCGATAGTCGAAGCCCTTGCGGAGGAGGACTTCACGAAGGAATGACCACCAAACCGTGTAATAAGCTTTATGGAAGTCCAGCTTCAGGAAAACCGCACACTGGCGCTTTGTGTGGACTTCATGCAGGACCTCGTGGAACACCAACCCCCCATCGAGGATGAACCAGCCTTGGATGAAGGCGGATTGGTTGGGGTGGGTTATGGAGTTAGCGAGCAGGGTCACCCTATTGGCGTACCCTTTCGCAAGAATCCGAAATATCACAGTAATCACCGTGATAGGACGGAACTGGCGGATATCCTAGGCACCCGGGACCTAGGGATTAGAGTGATAATCCCATAGTTGAGGCGACCTAGGTCCATGGATCCCACATAGAACTCGTTGAAGAGCGCCACAACCTTGGGCTTGATAGCATGCCAGAAGGATCAGAAGAATTTCACCGACAGGCCATCTGGACCCGGAGCGGAGGAAGGGTTCATGCCCTTAATCGTGGCGTGGACCTCTTCCTCCCCGAAGGGGGGCATAAGGGCCTCATTGGACGCAGCCGAAACCAGCTGACAGCCCACTGATACGTCCATTTTGCATCATACTTTTATATCAATATTTATTGCATTATGAGCTGTTATTACACATTATATCTCAATACTTATGGCTATTATCTCTTATTTTACAAGGTTTACCATGAAGAGGGGGGATGCCGGCAGCTGGAATTCTGGCTGGAAAAGGAGCAAACGTTGGAAACCTATTCTGCACAACTCAAAAAGTCCTGAAACTCCACGAAACAACTTTTTGAATTTAATAAGAATTTATGAGCGAAAGAAATAGGCCAGGGGTCCACACCCTGTCCAGGAGACAGGGGACACCCCCCCTATAGGGTGCGGCCCCCTATCTCCTGGGCCCCCTGGTGGGCCTCCGGCGTCCATCTTCTGCTATATCATCACTTTTACCCTGGAAAAAATCGTGGGCAAGCTTACGGGACGAAACTCCGCCGCCATGAGGCGAAACCTTGGCGGAATAAATCTAGGGCTCTAGCGGAGCTGTTCTGCCGAGGACACTTCCCTCCGGGAGGGGGAAATCATCACCAACGTCATCACCAACGATCCTCTCATCGGGAGGGGGTCAATATCCATCAACATCTTCACCAGCACCATCTCCTCTCAAAACCCTAGTTCATCTCTTGTATCCAATCTTGTATAAAACCACAAATTGGTACATGTGGGTTGCTAGTTGTGTTGATTACTCCTTGTAGTTGATGCTAATTGGTTTACTTGGTGCAAGATCATATGTTCAGATCCTTTATGCATATTATTACTCCTCTGATTATGAACATGAATATGCTTTGTGAGTAGTTATGTTTGTTCCTGAGGACATGGGTGAAGTCTTGCTATTAGTAGTCCTGTGAATTTGGTATTCGTTCGATATTTTGATGAGATGTATGTTGTCTTTCCTCTAGTGGTGTTATGTGAACGTCGACTACATGACACTTCACCATTATTTGGGCCTAGGGGAAGGCATGGGGAAGTAATAAGTAGATGATGGGTTGCTAGAGTGACAGAAGCTTAAACCCTAGTTTATGCGTTGCTTCGTTAGGGGTTGATATGGACCCATATGTTTAATGCTGTGGTTAGGTTTACCTTAATACTCCTTTTTGTAGTTGCGGATGCTTGCAATAGGGGTTAATCATAAGTGGGGTGCTTGTCCAAGTTAGGTCAGTACCCAAGTACCGGTCCACCCACATATCAAATTATCAAAGTACCGAACGCGAATCTTATGAACGTGATGAAAACTAGCTTGACGATAATTCCCAATGTGTCCTCGAGAGCTCCTTCTTCATTATTAGAATTTGTCCAGGCTTATCCTTTGCTACATAAAGGATTGGACCACCTTGCTGCACTTTATTTACTTTATTTACTTTTTGCTCGTTACTATTTATCTTATCACAAAACTATCTATTACCTACAATTTCAATGCTTGCAGAGAAAACCTTACTGAAAACCGCTTATCATTTCCTTCTGCTCCTCGTTGGGTTCGACACTCTTACTTATAGAAAGGACTACGATAGACCCCCTACACTTGTGGGTCATCAAGACTCTTTTCTGGCGCCGTTGCCGGGGAGTGTAGCTCTTTTGGTGACTGGAACTTGGTAAGGAAACATTTATATAGTGTGCTGAAATTTTCTGTTACTTGTCACTATGGAAACTAATCCTTTGAGGGGCTTGTTTGGGGTATCTTCACCCCAACCAAAAGAGCAAAGAGATGCTCCTCAACCTACTGAACTTTATGAAAATATTCACTTTGAGATTCCTTCGGGTATGATAGAAAAACTTTTAGCTAATCCTTTTGCAGGAGACGGAACATTGCATCCCGATTTACACCTTCTCTTTGTGGATGAAGTTTGTGGATTATTTAAGCTTGCAGGTATTCCCGATGATGTTGTCAAAAGGAAGGTCTTCCCTTTATCTTTGAAGGGAGATGCAATGACATGGTATAGGCTATGTGATGATACGAGATCTTGGAATTATAAGCGATTGAAGTTGGAATTTCACCAGAAGTTTTATCCTATGCATCTTGTTCATCATGACCGTAATTACATATATAATTTCTGGCCTCGCGAAGGAGAAAGCATCGCTCAAGCTTGGGGGAGGCTTAAGTCAATGTTGTATTCATGCCCCAATCATGAGCTCTCTCGAGAAATGATTATTCAGAATTTTTATGCTCGGCTCTCTCTCTCGATAATCGCAACCTGCTCGATACTTCCTGTGCTGGTTCTTATATGCTGAAGACTATTGATTTCAAATGGGACTTATTGGAAAGAATTAAACGCAACTCTGAAGATTGGGGTTCCGACGATGGTAAGGAGTCAGGTATGACACCTAAGTTCGATTGTGTTAAATCTTTTATGGATACTGATGCTTTCCGTGGATTTAGCTCTAAGTATGGACTTGACTCTGAGATAGTAGCTACTTTTTGTGAATCTTTTGCTACTCACATTGATCTCCCTAAAGAGAAGTGGTTTAAATATAATCCTCTTGTTGAAGTGAAAGTAGTTGCACCTATTACAGTCGAAGAAAATACTATTACATATAGTGATCCTATTGTTCCTACTGCTTATGTTGAAAACCCTCCTTTTCCTGTTAGGATAAAAGATCACGCTAAAGCTTCGACTGTTATTCGTAAGAGTAATACTAGGACCTATACACCTCCTGAGCAAATTAATGTTGAACCTAGTATTGCTATGGTTAAAGATCTCTTGGATGAGGATTTAGATGGGCATGCTATTTCTTTCTTGGGTGAGACTGCTAATATTGCTAGACCTGATACTAAGACACGTAGACTTATTGTAGGCATGCCTGCTATTTCTGTTAAAATAGGAGATCATTGTTATCATGGCTTATGTGATATGGGTTCTAGTGCTAGTGCGATACCTTATGATCTTTACAAAGAAATTATGCACGACATTGCCCGTTGAATTAGAAGACATTGATGTTACTATTAAGCTTGCTAATAGGGATACCATCAAACCTATTGGGATTGTTAGAGATTTTGAAGTTTTGTGTGGGAAGGTTAAATACCCTGCCGATTTTCTTGTTCTTGCTTCCCCACAAGATGATTTTGTCCCATTATTTTTGGTAGACCCTTCTTGAATACAGCTAGTGCTAAGATTAATTGTGAAAGGAATATTGTCACTGTTGGCATAGATGGTATGTCTCATGAGTTTAATTTTGCCAAGTTTAGTAGACAACCTCGTGAAAGGGAACCATCTAGTAAGGATGAAATTATTGGTCTTGCTTCCATTGTTGTTCCTCCAACTGACCCGTTAGAACAATATTTGCTAGACCATGAAAACGATATGTTTATGAAGGAAAGGGAAGAAATAGATGAAGTGTTCCTTAAACAGGAACCTATGCTGAAACATAATCTTCCCGTTGAAATTCTTGGGGATCCCCCTCCACCCAAGGGTGATCCCGTGTTTGAACTCAAACCATTACCTGATAATCTTAAGTATGCTTATCTTGATGAAAAAGAAATATATCTTGTTATTATTAGTGCTAACCTTACAGAGAAAGAAGAAGAAAGATTATTGAAAACTATGAAGAAGCACCGAGCCGCTATTGGATATACTCTGGATGATCTTAAGGGCATTAGTCCCACATTATGTCAACACAAAATTTTAGTAGAGAAAGATGCCAAGCCAGTTAGAGATCCTCAAAGACGATTAAATCCCAAAATGAAGGAAGTGGTAAGAAAGGAGATTCTAAAGCTCCTTGAGGCAGGTATTATTTATCCCGTTGCCGATAGTGAATGGGTAAGCCCTGTCCATTGTGTCCCTAAAAAGGTAGGTATTACCGTTGTTCCTAACGATAAAGATGAACTGATCCCGCAAAGAATTATTACAGGTTATAGGATGGTAATTGATTTTCGTAAGTTAAATAAAGCTACTAAGAAAGATCATTACCCTTTACCTTTTATTGATCAAATGCTAGAAAGGCTATCCAAACACACACATTTTTGCTTTCTAGATGGTTATTCTGGCTTCTCTCAAATACCTGTGTCAGCGAAGGATCAATCTAAAACTACTTTTACTTGCCCTTTTGGTACTTTTGCTTATAGACGTATGCCTTTTGGTTTATGTAATGCACCTGCTACCTTTCAAAGATGCATGATGGCTATATTTTCTGATTTTTGTTAAAAGATTTGTGAGGTATTCATGGATGATTTCTCCGTCTATGGATCCTCTTTTGATGATTGTTTGAGCAACCTTGATCGAGTTTTGCAGAGATGCAAAGACACTAGTCTCATCCTGAATTGGGAAAAGTGTCACTTTATGGTTAATGAAGGCATTGTCTTGGGGCACAAGATCTCCGAGAGAGGTATTGAAGTTGATAAAGCCAAAGTTGATGCTATTGAAAAGATGCCATGTCCCAAGGACATAAAAGGTATAAGAAGTTTCCTTGGTCATGTCGGCTTTTATAGGAGGTTCATTAAGGACTTTTCTAAAATCTCTAGGCCTCTGACTAATTTATTGCAAAAAGATATTCCTTTTGTCTTTGATTATGATTGTGTAGAAGCATTTGAAACACTTAAGAAAGCTTTGATCACTGCACCTATTGTTCAGCCACCTGATTGGAATTTAATTACCTTTTGAAATTATGTGTGTTGCTAGTGATTATGCTGTAGGTGCTGTTTTAGGGCAAAGAGTCGATAAGAAATTGAATGTTATCCGGTATGCTAGTAAGACTCTTGATACTGCCCAGAGAAATTATGCTACTACTGAAAAAAGAGTTCTTAGCAGTTGTGTTTGCATGTGATAAGTTTAGACCTTATATTGTTGATTCTAAAGTTACTATTCACACTGATCATGCTGCTATTAAATATCTTATAGAAAAGAAAGATGCTAAGCCTAGACTCATTAGATGGGTTCTCTTGCTCCAAGAATTTGACTTGCATATTATTGATAGAAAGGGAGCTGAGAACCCCATTACAGACAACTTGTCTAGGTTAGAGAATGTTCTTGATGACCCACTGCCTATTAATGATAGCTTTCCTGATGAACAATTAGCGGTCGTCAATGCTTCTCATACTGCTCCTTGGTATGCTGACTATGCTAATTACATTGTTGCTAAATATATACCGCCTAGTTTCACATACCAGCAAAAGAAAAAGTTCTTTTATGATTTAAGACACTATTTCTGGGATGACCCACATCTTTATAAAGAAGGAGTAGATGGTGTTATTAGACGTTGTGTGCCTGAGCATGAACAGGAACAGATCCTACGCAAGTGTCACTCTGAATCCTATGGAGGACACCACGCTGGAGATAGAACTGCACACAAGGTACTACAATCTAGTTTTTATTGGCCTACTCTCTTCAAATATGCTCGTAAGTTTGTCTTATATTGTGATGAATGTCAAAGAATAGGTAACATTAGTAGACGTCAAGAAATGCCTATGAATTATTCTCTTGTTATTGAACCGTTTGATGTTTGGGGCTTTGATTATATGGGACCTTTTCCTGCCTCCAATGGTTATACACATATTTTAGTTGATGTTGATTGCGTTACTAAGTGGGTAGAAGCTATTCCAACTAGTAGTGCTGATCATAACACTTCTATTAAAATGCTTAAAGAAGTTATTTTTCCAAGGTTTGGAGTCCCGAGATATCTTATGATTGATGGTGGTTCACATTTTATTCATGGTGCTTTCCGTAAGATGCTCGCTAAGTATGATGTCAATAATAGAATAGCATCTCCTTATCATCCACAGTCCAGTGGTCAAGTAGAGTTGAGCAATAGGGATCTCAAATTAATTTTGCAAAAGACTGTGAATAGATCTAGGAAGAATAGGTCCAAAAAACTTGATGATGCATTATGGGCCTATCGAACTGCATACAAAAATCCTATGGGTATGTCTCCATATAAGATGGTTTATGGAAAAGCTTGTCATTTACCTCTTGAACTCGAACATAGGGCATATTGGGCTATCAAAGAGCTCAATTATGACTTCAAACTTGCCAGTGAGAAAAGGTTATTTGATATTAGCTCACTTGATGAATGGAGAACCCAAGCTTATGAGAACGCCAAGCTTTTCAAAGAAAAAGTCAAACACTGGCATGATAAGAGGATACAAAAGTGTGAGTTTAACGTAGGAGATTATGTGTTATTGTTCAACTCTCGTTTAAGGTTTTTTGCAGGAAAACTTCTCTCAAAATGGGAAGGTCCCTACGTTATCGAGGAGGTTTATCGTTCTGGTGCTATAAAAATCAACAACTTCGAAGGCACAAACCCGAGGGTGGTAAACGGTCAAAGAATTAAACATTATATTTCAGGTAATCCTATCAATGTTGAAACTAATATTATTGAAACCATAACCCCCGAGGAATACATAAGGGACAGTTTCCAGAACGTTCCAGACTCCGAAAAGGCATAGGTACATGGTACGGTAAGTAAACCGACTCCAAAACAACTCTAATGGCAATTTTTATCAGTTTTGGATTATTTAAGAATTTTAGGAAGAAAGAAGTAGTCCGAAAGGGACACGAGGCCCCCACGAGAGTGGAGGGCGCCCCCCTGTAGGGCGCGCCCCCCTGTCTTGTGGGCACCTCGTGTGCCTCCCGGACTGCGTTTTCTTGTATGTTACGTATTTTGGTCGGTAAAAATTCGTTATATATACCCCCGAAGGTTTTGACCACCGTATCACGCAAATATCCTCTGTTTTCGTTTCGAGTTGTTCCTGTTGCAAAATAAAGCAAGATGTCTTCTCAGGAGTCAGTTGGGGAGAGTCGGGTGTCTCACCCAACGCCAGGTCCAGGAGCAAATAGCGATGCCTATCACTTTGGACTATCAACGGAGGATAAGATGGAGGCTGATTTGAAGAGGATAGATGCCATGGAGGAAGATCAAGAAGTTACCTCTCGTCTCCAAGCGGAATTCACTATGGGGGAACTACCTAGCCTGGCTGTCCCTGCTTCAGTCATCACTTCCAACTCTAGATTTCTTTCTTATGAAAATATGAAAAAGAGTTTTATGTGTTCTCCAGAAGCTATGCAGCATCCTTGGGTTAAAGGAGCTTTGGCCGTTACGGGCAAGCTCCGTAAAGAAATTATGGACCTCAAACAACAAGTCAATAAGCTCGAGGAGGAGAACCGTATTCTGAAGGGCATCATCGCCAAGAAGATCATAACACCAACCGTGAAGAAGGGGAAATAATCTCATGAGTATGGGCACTCCCCTTGGCAACTACCAAGCTTGGGGGAGGTGCCCCGGTATCGTATCACCATCACACTCCTATCTTTACCGCTTTATTCAGTTCGATCCTTTTAGTAGTATCTTGATCTAGTAGTTTGAAGTTTTGATATCAAGTAGTTTTGAGTTTTTCATTGTGATCTCTTTATGTAATCGAGTCAGTGTGCTATCTATAATAAAGATTAGTGTTGAGTCAAGGGCTTTGCTTTGTTGCTATGATCTTGAGAAAGTAGAAAGAACAAAAGAGTTCATATTGATCTTATGGATAGTGATAACTTCACATATAGAAAGTATGAGGCATAAAAAGTTGTTGAGAGTTGATGAAAGTAGTCTTGGTCATCGTTGCAATTAATAGGAAGTGATAAGGAAAGAGGGGTTCACATATAAATACATTATCTTGGACACCTTTTATAATTGGGAGCACTCATTAAGTATGACATGCTAAAAGAGTTGACGTTGGACAAGGAAGACAACGTAATGGTTTATGTTTTCTGACATTTCAGTTAAAGTATATTGTCATTGACCTTCCAAACATGTTGAGCTTGCCTTTCCCCCTCATGCTAGCTAAAATTCTTGCGCCAAGTAGAGATACTACTTGTGCTTCCAAACATCCTTAAACCCAGTTTTGCCATGAGAGTCCACCATACCTACCTATGGATTGAGTAAGATCCTTCAAGTAAGTTGTCGTCGGTGCAAGCAATAAAAATTTCTCTCTAAATATGTATGACTTATTAGTGCGGAGAAAATAAGCTTTGTACGAACTTGTTGTGGAAGTAATAAAAGGGACGGACTGCATAATAAAGGTCCACATACAAGGGGCAATATAAACTGACGTTCTTTTGCATTAAGATTTCGTGCATCAACCCTAAACGCGCATGACAACCTCTGCTTCCCTCTGCGAAGGGCCTATCTTTTACTTTATGTTTTTAATTTATGCTTGAGTCAAGGTGATCCTCACCTTTCCCTTTTTATTTTATCCTTTGGCAAGCTCCTCATGTTTGAAAGATTATGATGCATATATCCAATTGGATGTAAGTTAGCATGGGCTATTATTGTTGACATCACCTAAAGGTGAATACGTTGGGAGGCAACACAATAAGCCCCTATCTTTCTCAGTGTCCGGCTGAAACTCTATAACCACAAGTATTGCGTGAGTGTTATCAATTATAAGAGACTACGAGATAGTTGAGTATGTGAGCTTGCTAAAAAGCTCTATTATTGACTCTTTCTGATGTTACGATAAATTGCAATTGTTTCAATGACTTAGATTATAGTTTGTTAGTTCCCAATGAAGTTTTTGAACCATACTTGACATTGTGAATTGCTTGTTACTTGAGCATAGGAAATCATATGACAAAATCTATTTATGTTGTTATTATTAGAATGATCATGATGCCCTCATGTCCATATTTTATTTTTATCGACACCTCTATCTCTAAACATGTGGACACATTTTTCGATTTCGGTTTCCGCTTGAGGACAAGCGAGGTCTAAGCTTGGGGGAGTTGATACGTCCATTTTGCATCATGCTTTTATATCAATATTTATTGCATTATGGGTTGTTATTACACATTATATCTCAATACTTATGGCTATTCTCTCTTATTTTACAAGGTTTACCATGAAGAGGGGGGATGCCGGCAGCTGGAATTCTGGCTGGAAAAGGAGCAAATGTTGGAAACCTATTCTGCACAACTCAGAAAGTCCTGAAACTCCACGAAACAACCTTTTGGATTTAATAAGAATTTATGAGCGAAAGAAATAGGATAGGGGGCCCACACCCTGTCCAGGAGACAGGGGGGCGCCCCCCCCCTATAGGGCACGACCCCCTATCTCCTGGGCCCCCTGGTGGGCCTCCAGCGTCCATCTTCTGCTATATCATCACTTTTACCCTGGAAAAAATCATGGGCAAGCTTACGGGACGAAACTCCATCGCCATGATGCGGAACCTTGGCAGAATCAATCTAGGGCTCTGGCGGAGTTGTTCTGCCGAGGACACTGGGGGAAGTCATCACCAACGTCATCACCAACGATCCTCTCATCGGGAGGGGGTCAATCTCCATCAACATCTTCACCAGCACCATCTCCTCTCAAAACCCTAGTTCATCTCTTGTATCCAATCTTGTATCAAAACCACAAATTGGTACCTGTGGGTTGCTAGTAGTGTTGATTACTCCTTGTAGTTGATGCTAATTGGTTTACTTGGTGGAAGATCATATGTTCAGATCCTTTATGCATATTATTACTCCTCTGATTATGAACATGAATATACTTTGTGAGTAGTTACGTTTGTTCCTGAGGACATGGGTGAAGTCTTGCTATTAGTAGTCCTGTGAATTTGGTATTCATTCGATATTTTGATGAGATGTATGTTGTCTTTCCTCTAGTGGTGTTATGTGAACGTCGACTACATGACACTTCACCATTATTTGGGCCTAGAGGAAGGCATGGGGAAGCAATAAGTAGATGATGGGTTGCTAGAGTGACAGAAGCTTAAACCTAGTTTATGTGTTGCTTCGTTAGGGGTTGATATGGACGCATATGTTTAATGTTGTGGTTAGGTTTACCTTAATACTCCTTTTTGTAGTTGCAGATGCTTGCAATAGGGGTTAATCATAAGTGGGATGCTTGTCCAAGTTAGGGCAGTACCCAAGTACTTGTCCACCCACATATCAAATTATCAAAATACCGAACACGAATCTTATGAACGTGATGAAAACTAGCTTGACGATAATTCTCAATGTGTCCTCGGGAGCTCCTTCTTCATTATTAGAATTTGTCCAGGCTTATCCTTTGCTACATAAAGGATTGGGCCACCTTGCTGCACTTTATTTACTTTATTTACTTTTTGCTCGTTACTATTTATCTTATCACAAAACTATCTATTACCTACAATTTCAGTGCTTGCAGAGAAAACCTTACTGAAAACCGCTTATCATTTTCTTCTGCTCCTCGTTGGGTTCGACACTCTTACTTATCGAAAGGACTACGATAGATCCCCTACACTTGTGGGTCATCACCCACCCAGGTATCTATGGCCAGAGAGGCGCCACCCCTATGGGAGGGGGAAAAGGGATTTATAGAAGCCATCACGTGAGCGTGGATCTCAGCGGGTCGGAGAAGGATGGTGTCGCCATCCCAAAGGTAGTGGATGGAGTTGCGACGGCGCCTACGATGTCTGCTAGAACTACGTCGGTATTTCCCCAAAGAGGAAGGGATGATGCAATATAACGACGGTAGGTATTTCCCTCAGTGATGAGACCAAGGTTATCGAACCAGTAGGAGAACCTCCTCACACCACGTAAACAGCACCTGCACACAAATAACAAATACTCACAACCCGACGTGTTAAAGGGGTTGTCAATCCCTTCCGGGTACGGCGCCTCAAGATAGGTAAAAACGTGAGGTAAAAAGTGGTAGATAGGATAAATAGATCACGGAACAAATAAATTGCAGCAAGTATTTTTGTAATTTTGGTTTAATAGATCTGAAAATAAATGTAAGAGAAAATAGATCGCAAAGGCAAATATGATGAAAAGAGACCCAGGGGTCGTAGGTTTCACTAGTGGCTTCTCTCGAGAAAAATAGCAAACGGTGGGAAAACAATTACTGTTGGGCAATTGATAGAACTTCAAATAATTATGACGATATCCAGGCAATGATCATTATATAGGCATCACGTCCAAGATTAGTAGACCGACTCCTGTCTGCATCTACTACTATTACTCCACACATCGACCGCTATCCACCATGCATCTAGTGTATTAAGTTCATGAGAAAATGGAGTAATGCAATAAGAACAATGACATGATGTAGACGAGATCCGTTTAGCTATTGCGGCGGATATAGATCTCATCTTGTTATCCTTAGTAGCAACGGTACATACATGTCGGTTCCTCTTCTGTCACTGGGATCAAGCCCCGTAAGATCGAACCCACTACAAAGCACCTCTTCCCGTTGCAAGATAAATAGATCAAGTTGGCCAAACAAAACCCAAATATCGGAGAAGAAATACAAGGCTATAAGCAATCGTGCATATAAGAGATCAAAGAAGACTCAAATAACTTTCATGGATAAAAACATAGATTTGATCATAAACTCAGATTTCATCGAATCCCAACAAACACACCACCAAAAGACTTACATCATATGGATCTCCAAGAGACCATTGTATTGATAATCAAGAGAGAGAGGAAGCCATCTAGCTACTAACTACGGACCCGTAGGTCTACAAAGAACTACTCATGCATCATAGGAGAGGCACCAATGGAAGTGGTGAACCCCTCCATGACGGTGTCTAGATTGGATCTGGTGGTTCTGGACTCTGCGATGGCTGGATCAATATTTTGTCGACTCCCCTAGGGTTTCTGGGATATTGTGGTATCTATAGAGCAAATAGGCGGTTCGGGGGCACCCGAGGTGGGCACAGCCCACCAGGGCACGCCTGGGCCTCCTGGCGCACCCTGGTGGGTGGTGCTCCCCTCAAGCAGCCCCTCGGGTGCTTCCTTGGCCCATTGGCTTTCTTCTGGCCCAAAGAAATTTCTCCAGGAGTTTCGTTGCGTTTGGACTCTATTTGATATTGATTTCCTGCGATGTAAAAAACATGCAGAAAACAGCAACTGGCACTGGGCACTATGTCAATAGGTTAGTACCAAAAAATGATATAAAATGACTATAAAATGATTGTAAAACATCCAAGAATGATAATATAACAGCATGGAACAATAAAAAATTATAGATACGTTGGAGACGTATCAGCCTACCGTTGGCAATAGCCTGGAAGTAGGTGGTGTTGGCGTCTCCACGAGGCACCCACTGTTGGGTGCCACATTGGCGCCAATAAGCCTCCTCGTCAATGTATATGACCGAAAGCTGGTCTTCGAGATCATAGCGCAACATACGTTCATTGGAGGAGAGGCCGCAGGAGTCTGCCCGGGCGTCTAGTGCTTGAATGGATGTAAGCAGAGCGGATTTTCGCTCCCTAAGGTCCTGGCCAAGGTTGCCCCCCCAACCCTCCATGAGCTGCCGGGACAGTTTAGCCATAATAGCTCAAATCAAAACCTAGGGGGTGTGGCCGGGCGTTCCTCAAACGTGGAGAGCAATAGGGGGACGTGATCCGACCCAATGCGGGTAATCGCTCTAAGTGAGGCGAGGGGGCAGCGGAGCTCCCACTCCGGAGAAACTAGGACGCGATCTAGGACGGATCTGAAGGAAATATGCCCTAGAGGCAATAATAAAGTTGTTATTTATATTTCCTTATATCATGATAAATGTTTACTATTCATGCTAGAATTGTATTAACCAGAAACTTAGTACATGTGTGAATACATAGACAAAACAAAGTGTCCCTAGTATGCCTCTACTTTACTAGCTCGTTAATCAAAGATGGTTATGTTTCCTGACCATAGACATGTGTTGTCATTTGATTAACGAGATCACATCATTAGAGAATGATGTGATGGACAAGACCCATCCATTAGCTTAGCGTGATCGTTAAGTTTTATTGCTATTGCTTTCTTCATGACTTATACATGTTCCTATGACTATGAGATTATGCAACTCCCGAATACCGGAGGAACACCTTGTGTGCTATCAAATGTCACAACATAACTGGGTGATTATAAAGATGCTCTACAGGTTTCTCCGAAGGTTTTTGTTAGGTTGGCATAGATCGAGAATAGGATTTGTCACTCCGTGTATCAGAGAGGTATCTCTGGACCCTCTCGATAATGCTCATCACTATAAGCCTTGCAAGCAATGTGACTAATGAGTTAGTTACGGATGACGCATTACGGAACAAGTAAAGAAACTTGCCGGTAATGATGTTGAACTAGGTATGCTGATACCGACGTTCGAATCTCGGGCAAGTAACATACCAATGACAAAGGGAACAACATATGTTGTTGTGCGGTATAACCGATAAAGATCTTCGTAGAATATGTAGGAGCCAATATGAGCATCTAGGTTCCGCTATTGGTTATTCATCGGAGATGTGTCTCAATCATGTCTACATAGTTCTCGAACCTGTAGGGTCCGCATGCTTAACGTTCGATGATGATTTGTATTATGAGTTATGTGTTTTGGTGACCGAAGTTTGTTCAGAGTCCCAGATGAGATCACGGACATGACGAGAAGTCTCTACAAGGTCGAGAGGTAAATATTCATATATTGGAAGGTTATATTCGGACATCAGAATGGTTCTGAGTGATTCGGATATTTTTCCGGAGTACCGAGGGGTTACCGGAACCCCCCGGGGAAGTTTTGGGCCAACATGGGCCTACGGGAGAGAGAGGGAAGCCCGCGGGGGTGGCCGCGTGCCCCCTCCTAGGGAGTCCGAATAGGACAAGGAGGAGGGGGCGGCGCCCCCTTCCCTTTCCCTCTCCCTCTCCTTCCTATTCCCTCCGGTGGAGAAAAGGAAAGGGGGGCAAATACTTGGACTAGGAGTCCAAGTAGGACTCCCCCCATGGCACGACCCTCCTGGCCGCCGGCCTCTCTATCCCCCTCCTTTATATATGTGGGCAGGGGGCACCCCAAAGGCACATCAATTGTTCTCTTAGCTGTGTGTGGTGCCCCCTCCACAGTTTACTCCTCCGGTCGTAGCATCATAGTTCTTAGGCGAAGTCCTGTGCGGATCACATCACCAACACTGTCGTGCTGATGGAACTCTCCCTCGACCCTCTACTGGATCAAGAGTTCAAGGGACGTCATCGAGCTGAACTCGTGCTGAACACAGAGGTGCCGTACGTTCGGTACTTGGATCGGTTGGATCGTGAAGACGTTCGACTACATCAACCGCGTTAACCTAACGCTTTCGCTTTCGGTCTACGAGGGTACGTGGACACACTCTCCCCCTCTCGTTGCTATGCATCTCCTAGATAGATCTTGCGTGATCGATGGAATATTTTTGAAATTGCATGCTACGTTACCCAACAGGATCGTGTCGGGTCAGCTTGTCCATTGGTCCAGGTAAATCTGGCATCAGTCGGTTCCAACTCCTGGAGCCCCAGATCCGCAATATAGTCGTTAAACATCTGCATGTGGGGGAGGTTCACTAGGGCGTTATTCTTATCATAGGGGATCACAAGAGATTGAAGTCCCCGCTGACCACTATAGGCAGCTGGGCTGCCGTGACCTTTCGCCGAAGCTCGTCAAGGAAGTTCGTCGAGCGACAGTGATAGGCAGGACCATAGACAATCACAATCTCCCACTTGAAGTTGAGCGCGCGCTCAAACACTTCCATACTAACGAAGAACTCACCCCTGTCCATTCCGCCCACCTCAAAGGTGTCATCCTTTACGCCTAAAAGGATGCCACCCGAATGGTCGGCGCTCCCACTAGAAGGGAGCCAGTGCTAGGCAAACAAGTGAGAGCTCAAACGTTCAAGCTCTTTGAGGGAGAAGTCTGTCCGCATGGTTTCTTGGATGGCTACAATATCAATGTGTTCGTCTCGCATGTACTCGACTAACTGGCGACATCGGCCGTCTTGGCTGAAGCTGCAGATGTTCCAGAAAAGGGTTCGCATCAAGGCGCCATTGGGGGCTGCTTGACCCCAAGACGGTGGAGGCGCTACGGGCCCTAAGGGCAGTAGTGCGGGAGCGAGTGCGGCCACGGATTTCCTCGATCGGCACCACTTCAGGTGGCTGGGGTGCCGGCGTACGCAGGAGTCGGGCCTAGGTCTCCGCAAGCTTCCCGTCTAGGGTCTTGTGGGCCCGAATCGCCTCAATCTGCTCTAAGGGGGGCCTAACTCCCCCTAAAAACGATGGACGAGTCGGCGGCCACCTTGGCAAGGTGGTCGAGCAGAACAGCCTCAAGTGCAGAAAACGAGCAACTGGAAGAGTTGGAGGGAATGTCGGTCGCACCTGGCTCGAGGTTCCAGCGCGCCGCCCGGAGCTCAGCGCGCTCAGTGATGGACGACACCGAAAATCCGGACGGGCGGTCCGCGTCGAGACGAGCACTGCGGCGGGAGGAAATGACCGGTGTCGAGGAGGCCCGGTCCGTCGGGCGTACGACACCATCCGAGGCAGGTGGGAGGCGATGGGGGTGACCACATCGTTGGTGGCCCCTAGGTGCAGCAGAGTCGGTGAAGTGGGCGCAGAAGTCTCCAGCGGGGTGGAGGACCTTGATAGAGCGAGGGAGGGCCGGTTCAGGGCCAGCGAGCTGCCCTCCAGCGTCACCACAGGAGCGGGGTCTGGAGGGGTGGGGGAGGGCAGCGGCGAGCAGCCCCGAGGTGGCCTCGGCAAGGGGTGCCATGGGGGGATCGGCCATCTGGGGAGACGCCATCATCGGGGGATGTTCATCCGGGATCGATGGAGAAGCGTCGGGCGCAAGGATGGAATAGGGGGAGCGCAGCGAAGATATTGGGAGGACAAGGAGACCGACGCTGAATATGTCGCTCATCTCGGTAGAGGAGGCGGGGGAGGCAGCCGGCCACGCGGTGGGCACCATCCCGTCAGAGGAGGCCAGCGCGTGTGACCGTCCGGCGCCTGTATCCCTACGGCTCAAAGGAGGGTCGGAAGGCTCCCGAGAGGGGGAACGGCTGTGTCCCAAGCGCTCGTCATCGTCGTCCGGGTCCCCATGGCGGGAGGGACGCGGGCGGCAGTAGTGGGAGTCGTCACGCCTGTCCGAGCCACCCCCACCAATGTGTCCATCATTAGAGTATCGGGGGCAACCGACGTGGTTGGGAGGCTCGGGGTAGATCTTGAGGTCGAATCCCTAGTCGTTGAAGAAGACCCGGGTGGTGGCGCAAAGCTTGGAGGAGTCTAGGCATTTGACCTTGACCCGGACCTCCTCCTCTTTGCGGAGGAAGAGCTCATCCACCACCACCACCTTGCCGAGGATCTTGGACATACTATGAATCACCCTCTCAGAGCGGGCAATGTCGGGGAGCCCCGCTATGAGGATCCAAGTCGTGTCTAGGACGGCCACCACCTTGGGTCCACTTGAGGCTCAGAGATGTTGACGACGAGCTTGTTGAGGGCTAGGGTGATGTTGTCGCTGCGGGTGAAGTAGCCCATGCCGATGGCATCCGAAAAGATCATGGTGAAGGAGTTGTCCACGGTCGGAGTCACTTGCCAGTCCCAGACGCACCGGCATAGATGGTTGAGCTCAGCCTTGATCATCTCCGGGGACGCGACACCCTCCCCCACAATGGTGACGATCGCTAGGAGCGATGGGGAGGGGATGTCCTCCACCTCGATGTGGAAGAAGCCAAGACCCTGGATGGCGTGGCCGTACATCATGAGCTCCTTCGACACCGACCGATCCGGGCACAAGGCCGCAGGGTGGCCCGAGTCCTTGCATAGGTAGCACATCGGGGGGTTGGGGCACTTGACTTGGTAGTGGCCCGCAATCCCACAGTTGAAGCACGGAGGTGGATCGCAGGGAGCACAGGAGGCTGACGCAGCCGAAGCCGTGGGAGTTGGGGCCGAGGCATTGGGGGGCGGGCGGGGCCTCTCTTCTTCTTCTTCTTGGAACCTTGACGCCCCCGCGCCCCGTTGCCGCCATTGCCCGACGGCAAGCTGGGCTGGTTCTGAGGCGGTTGGTACCGGCGTGGAGGGGCGGCGTCGGGCGCCGGAGCTTGGGGGCGGGGACGGGACAGAGAACGGGCCCGACGACGAGCAGGGGAGGGGGACCAACGACGGTTTGAGCGCCAGGAGTCCGCACCGGGGGAGCGAGGCCGGTCCCGGCGGTCCTCCCAAGCAGGGGAGCAGCGAGTGTCGCGGGCCGGCGAGCGACGGTCGTCGCGGGGAGGGGGGAGCGACGAGCATCCTGGGAGGACAGTTGGCGATGTAGGTTGGCCTTCCGGCGATGGCCCTCCAGGGAGGCGCGGGCAGGGGCCTGGCGGTCGTCCAATGAGCATTTGGGGCGGCCGACGCCGTCGCCCCACTCGTGCGGCATGGAAGGCGACGACGGGGGGGGGGCAAGGGAGGAGGGGGAGTAGCAACGTGAGGTGTAGGGAGCAGGGGAGCGAGATCGAGACGAGCAGACAGGGAAGCGGGGAGGGATGGCGGCTGGAGGGGAAACCCTCGCGGTAGCCAAATCCTCCCACGCACTGCCGGGCGAGGCCGCTGGGCCTCAACTGGGCTGTCGCCAACCTCGGGCCGTCCTGGCCCATCAATCACACAAAGCCTAGAAGGGCCTGTAACTAACAAAGGCGGAGGGGGTAGGCCTAGTAGTCGGCCCGGACTAGGATGGGGGGCCCCAGCCCAGAGGAGGGAGTCGCGCACCCAGTTAGTGTTACCCCAGCAGCCGGCGGCGGTGACTGCGCGGTCGTCGGCCGGCGAGGGGAACTCCACGGCCGAGATCGGCTAGGGGCGGGGGAGCAGCAGAGTCTGGAAGATCCAAAGAACGCGATGAAGGGTCAGAAGGGCGATCGGCGGGAGATCACCGGAGTGACGGCGGCGAGGCAGACAATCACGTCGGAGCGTGGGCGCCGGGAAGCCTCCATGACGAGTGGGCGGGACCGAGCTCGGCCTGGCCAGCGACCCCCCAACCAGCAGGGCGTTGGCGGTGACGAGCACCCCCAGCCCTCAAGGCGTCGCCTTGCTCCGCGGCTAACCGAGGCAAACTCGGCAGCCGGCGAAGGTGCCGAGAACGCTCGCGGGCAACCGACTCCCACCCCTGGGAGTAAGGCCGCCAGCACCACGGGGCTGCGGCTGGCGCTTCGAAGCGGGAGGGGGCACGCGGTCGCGGCAGACTATCGGCCGGCCCGCAGCGAGGTCGTCGGCCTCCGCCATGTCTGCCCAGACGACCCGAGCAGGGGCCAAAGGGTACGGGGGAGGGGCGGGGCCGGGGAGATGCCAACGAGGGGCGGGGGTCGGGGAGATGCCGGCGAGGCCATAGGCGGCGAGGGGCAGGGGCGGGGAAGGCAGATACGATGCAGGAGAGGCCACGCCAGGCGCATCGCCCCGCGGTCGCCAGAGCACTTAGCCATCCCCCAAATACCAGCTGGTGTGTTTGTTTGTGCCTTTCGATTGTATTTAGCTAGCATATCTATGTTGCTGATATTTATGCCCGAGTTTACGTTTTGTATGGATGATGTTTTTCTTTCTTTTATTACGAACGAGAGCATAAGCACTTGTTCACTTTTTACGGGAAGCCATTTGTCACACTTTATTCATTAATCATCAAGGTTACATCGTTCGTAAGAAGGCATTAGGGCATGTTCAGTTGACAAGGATTTGAAAGTGATTAGAAGGATTGAGGGGGAATAAATCTCCTACAAATCAAAATCCCCTCTGATCCTCCCCAATGATGTAACCAAACAGGGCCTTAGGAGGAAGCTAGTGGTTCCCCATGACAAGTACATGATTTAGAAAGAAAAGACGTTGATCTAGCTACCTCATGAGTAACCTTGTTAGCTTACTTTGGGCAATGCTCAAAGACCACTTCATCAAAAACACTTGCTCTCATCGAACAATCATGAAATATTGAAGAACTTGTTGTCGAAAATCCACCTTCACATATAGCAGTGATTACCTGCTCGTAATCAGATTGTAGAATGATTCTAAAGTGTCCCATTTCTTAAGCTAGTATATCAAAGTCACAACAACATCACTCTCGGAACATACATGGTACTAGGCATCAAACCCTAACAAAATCCAACAACTGTTAAGTAAGTGACCTCATCCAATTTTCATTGACCCCATGTGCCTACAAAGAAATTACTTAAACATGAGTGGAAAGATCATGAGGGTGATGATGGAGAAGTGATTGGCGATGACGACAACAAAGAATTCCATCTCCGAAGGCCAGATCAGCCTCCAGACAGCCCCTTGGAAGATGAACAGAGGTGGTGGCGGCTCCATGTTGCAAAACAATCCGATAAATTCCGCATAGGGCTTTCAGGATGGGTGATAAATATAGGCCAAAAAGCGTGTTGGGAGGTGGTGCCTATGGGCCCCCCACACGCCATCCACATGCATCCAGGGGGTGGTGGCATGGGCCCGCATGTGCCCCTGGCACCCCCTTCTACCTCCATGGTTGTTTTCTCCCGAAAGAATTTTCTGTATTTTTTAAATATTTTCTGGGCACCTTTTATGCACAGAAAATAACACTATTGCAAATTTTGCTGAAAACAACATTAGTATGGATTAGTTTTTATTCAGATTATGCAAGTTAGAGGATAAAAACACATGGCAAAGGTGTTCAGAAAAAACTTATCACATTGCATGTGTGTGGGGGGGGGAGGGGTGTTATGATGATGATTTGTTATCAACTGTAGTGTTGGGCTCCCAAGTGCAGGAGTTTGTAGTATGTAGTAAGCTTTCCCTCGGTAAGAAATCGAGGTATCAATCCTTTGAGGCATGTGAACCCTGTAATAGTGGCAACGTCTGCAACACGAACAAAACTTCATTTGTGTTCCCAACAATTCTAACAATGGTGTCTATCTTACTAGTTGCACAAGACAATTAAAAGAGATAACGGTAGATAATTTTTTTTGTATTTTTTAATAAAAAACTAAAAATGGAAGTGCATGTAAAAGTTGTTGGAAGGTGATTCTTATGCTAAAAGTTGATTGTCCATCCCTTCCTCGATGGTGGTCGCATATGAATAGATCGGCGAACATCTAGGTCATGTCTATCTTGTTGACGCTGGCCGGTGGCTCATACTGGCGAGGTTGTGGGATGCAGCCAAACAATGTGGGTTTTGATGGATTTCACTCTTGAAAGTTTTCCTCCGACGGTGCGATGCAATCCATGGACGGTGACTTGACGCTGAGGGTATTGCGGTGTTGCGGTGATGGTAGGATTTCTAGCCCAGAGCATGTAGCAGTTGAGATCATGGCAAAGTGGTAGGGACAACTCATGATTGACTTCAATTTGGTGGTGCTTCTTGAGTACTCAGGCTCGAGCTTCGGGGGTGAAAATCCTAGGTCTAACCTGAGTTGGTTATACCTAATAATGGCGGTGTTTTTGTGTCGTGACCATGTTTTTTTTTGAAGAATTAGTGACAGTGGGAGAGGCTCCCACTGACTTTGTATTACTCACAACATAACAGTTACAAGTGTGTTACAATGGGTTTTAGGCCCCCCGACCGTAAGGGTTGCAGAAGCAAAAACTAGCGGTCCAAATTTACAATGAAGTCGGAGAGAAAAGGGTGAACTTTCTCAGGACAGTTATGGATCACCAAACCCAACAGATGTTTGAACCTAGCTAACCATGCCACGAACGAGCGCGGGATCCCCCTGAAATGTTGGTTGTTTCTTTCCATCCACAGGCTCCAAGTAGCAAGCAGGAAGATATCCATGAAAAGCGGCCGACGCCAGCTCTCTCTCCCACCATGCAAGATGGCTAGCCTATTGGTTCCTCCTGGCCAGGTCAGACCAACCTTACTCCAGCATTGTTTGGCAAAAGGGCACTCAAAGAAGAGATGTTCCACGGTTTCCTCTGGCGGGTTTTGGCAGAGCATGCAAGTGTAGTTGCCCCCGGCGACAGCAAAGTGCCGCCGCTTCAGCATGTTCCTGGTGTTCAAACGATCGACCATAAGCAGCCACCCAAACATCTTAAACTTGATCGGGCATTTGGCTTTCCATAGCCATCCAAAGGCCTCATCAGCTTTCACCTGCTTGAAACAGTGGTTGTAGTACTTCTTTGACGAATAACGTCCAAGGTCACAGACCCAAACATCGGGCGAGCCATTTTCCAGACTGACATGCGAGGACCCTTGGTGTATCTCTCTTATCTCCTCCCTAGCCTGGACCGAAAGAGGCAGACTGAAGATCGTGGCTGGATCAGTGGTCCTGAGAACCATAGCAACGGATTCATCCTCATTCAGAGCATAAGAGAAGGCTCGCGGATGCGTGTCCATCAGTGCGGAGCCAGTGTCACTAAACCAGACATCTTTCCAAAACAAAGAGCTGCATCCATCCCCGGGGTTGACCTTGGCGACCCCACGGAAGGTTCCACTGAGCTGCATTACGTCTTTCCACCAGAAGGAACCCATTGGCTCAGTGGCGTGTGGCACCTTGTTCGGGTAGTACGCCTCCCAGACTAGCTGAACCCAGGGCACATCCTCACGATTGTAGAACTTGAACAAGTACTTTAGGAGAAGCGCGGCATTTTGTATTTTGATATCAATAACACCGAGGCCACCACACTGTTTGGGTCGACAGACAAGCTCCCAGGCAGCAAGGGAGTTGGATTTGATCCCATCGTCAGAATTTTTTGCCCAGAGGCAGTAGCGGCGCAGTTTGTCAAGGTGCTCAACCACTTTAGGGTGCAGCTTGATCGTGCACATTGCATAGATCAGCATGGAGGTGATCACCGAATTGACCAGCGTCAATTTGGCCCCTGACGACATCAGCGATAGGGCAATGGATGTTTTCCTCTCAACCGAGTGTACCAATGGCATGAGATCGAGAACACTTGGCCTAGTCGTCCCCATGGGGAGACCAAGGTAAGTGAACGGCAGGGTGCCAACAGAGCAGCCAAACACCCCTGCCAACCCACTAGCACGCTGGTGATCGACATTAATGGGTATGAGGGTCGATTTATGGAAGTTGATCTTGAGTCCCACCGAGGCCGCATAATCCTCCAAAATAAGTTTCATGCGGGCGGCCTGTGTAGGACAAGCTTGCATAACCAGGATTGTGTCGTCAGCGTATTGCACCACCGGGAAGTCACCCGCATTTTCACGAGGAATGGGAAGCTCCAGCAAACCCTGAGTGTACGCGTCATTGATCGCAGCTTGGAGTAGATCAGCCGCAAGGACAAAGATCATTGGTGAGAGAGGGTCACCCTGTCTCACGCCACACTTGCATTTGAATTTCCTGCCAGGAACACCATTTAAGAGAACTGACGAAACTCCCGAGCCAAAGATCGTTTCCATCCAGCCTAAGCACCTATCATCAAAACCCATGTGTTTCATAATTTCCAGCATGGGGGCATGTTCAGTCGTATCAAAGGCCTTGGTAAAATCAAGCTTATGCAATATAATCTCTCTCCCAGACGAGTGGCATTGATGAATATATTCGTACGACCACGCAGACAATCCTGGATGGTCCTACCTTTGATAAATCCATATTGGTTCTTGTGTATGATTTTTAAAATGACTTTCTGCAGCCGGTTCGCCAAGATCTTTGTAATGATTTTCAGATAACAGTTTAGTAAGGTAATTGGTCTGAAATCATTAGCCGTTTCCGGAGAGGATATTTTTGGAATCAGGGTGATATAGCCCTCACTAATGCTAGTGATGTCCAGTCCCCTAGCATGGAAAGCATGACAAAGGTCATAGAAATCTGACTTGATGATTCGCCAGCACTTCTTAAGAAAGCAACCATTAAAACCATCCGGGCCGGGGGCTCTGTCATTCGGCATTTCCTTAACAACAGCATCTATTTCATCAGTAGAGAAGGGCGCACTCAGTTGGTCCAGCCCATCAATCCTGTGGATGATCCTAGAGAGATCAAATTTCATGCTGGTAGGTTTAGAAGAACCCAAACGATCCTTGTATGTATTGAACAGGACCCCCTCCTTGCCAACATGATCATGAATTTCGACCTCCCCAACTCTAAGCATGGCAATAGCATTGTGCCTATACCTCTCTGTGGCCAATGACTGAAAGAGCTTAGTATTTTCGTCAGCAAAGCGAAAATACCTGATAGTACATCTCTTTCGCCAGTACTCATTCTGGTATTTGAGCAGGGCCTGTAAGTGGATTTTCAATATCTCCCTGAAGTTTGACTCCTGGACATATAAAGGTCATTTGTCCTCAAGGGTGTCCATGATGGCCAGAGTCTCATTACTGTTTTGAATCAGAACTTTAAGTTTCGAGACACCCTTGCTCCATCGCTTGAGATTATATCTCAAGTTTTTTAGTTTTTTGCATATTCGCGCCGCGGCATTGGGTGCGTGACATGTTTTAGACCATGAGCTAGCAACAACTTCCATGAACCCATCATGATTAGTCCAGAAATTCTCAAACCGAAAAAGCTTGGATCCGGGGATACTTGATTCAATTGTGACCACGCACGGAATGTGATCGGACACTGGTTTCCCCAGAGGCAGGACCATTGTGTTTGGATATGAGGTGGTCCAACAAGACGACGAGAAGAACCAATCCAACTGTTCGAGCAGAGGATCATCCTGCATATTACTCCAGGTAAATGCTCGGCCTTTCACAGGTAATTCCATGAGCGATTGTGCACGGATGAGCTCGTTAAATAACAACATGTCCGCAGCGTCACCCCCAGGTTTGTTTCTGTTATTCGTGGATCGAATAAAGTTGAAGTCGCCAAGAATTAGCCAGTTTTCATCATCAGGGATATTCAAATCAAAAAGCCAGTTTGTAAAATCCACTCTACGCTGACCAGAGCAGGGGCCATAGACATTGACCAGATTCCACGAGTCACTCGACTGCGTGGCCACAAAAGAAATCCCAATGGCAAAAGAATCCACAAACCAAGACGTGCCCGTGAACACAGCACTATTCCAAATGACAATGATGCCACCAGAGGCACCCACTGATGGCGCAAAAACAAATTTATCGAAGCGCTTAGGGCAGAAAGTCTTAATAAAGGCAAGATCGAAGGATTCGTGTCGTGACCATGTTGAAGGCATCACTCAAACTTATTCTTCAGGGTGAAAACTTAGAATGTAATCTTTGGTGGTTGTATCCGATGATAAAGACACTTGACTGTCGCTCCCTTTCTGAAGGTGTTACTATTGAAAAACCTCGTTGTCCATGTGGTGTCAAGAGATGGTTGATGCGGATATGATCATTGTTGTAGTTTTTCAATCATTCTTTTGATCGCTTCAATCTTTCACTACGTCATAGCTTTTTTTCACGACTTTGCTATTTGCCCACGCTTTAGTTGTGTGCGTGCGTTGGTGTTGGTTTTGTGCATTCTATCTATGCAAAGTCCGGATGTGTGCTTGTTATGTTTATATACACTTGGTGCTTTATTTTGAGTTAATAAAATATATTCTGTCAAAAATGTTTAATGACGTGTTTTATTTTGTTTTAGATTAATTTGACATGAGTTTGATATTGTTTATTTTGGATTAACTACACTGAACATGCTACTATATGTTTCTATATGAAGAATTCTAAATTTTTAGGCACCAGTTTTAGAGCACAAATTTGTCTGGTACCCACAAATCTTTATCTCTTCACCTAAAATCATTAGGACACCATTTTTTTTTAAGAAAATGGTCGGATTCCTGCATTCATTGAGAAGAAAAAAATTACCCGGTTAATTAGGAAAAACCAATCAAAAATTAGATTGCCAGTTAATTATGAAGAACCAAACGAAAATCATCACAACCAGCGGAACACATAAGATACCCACGCACACCACTCCAACGGGAGCCTCGTCAAGACATCACGTAGGCGTCATCATCATCACTCCTCCTCTAAAGGCGTCATCGCCATCCCTAAACTTTGAGCAAATGATTTCCGACTTCTCCGCAGGCGATCGTCGACCCAACCCACACCGTAGAGGCCGTGTGGAGATGCATGACCGTGCCAGAACTCAGCCACCTACGGCCAGACAACGCAGCTCCAACTCTAAAAAAGAACCACAAGGGAGAACTAGACATGGCTGACGCCGCAGAAGATCATCGAATGAACCACCTGTTGCCTTCCATCGTACACCACCAGGACCCTGCCACCGCAGCTTTGGCTTTGTAGCAGCAAACCAGCCAAGGCAATCCAACCATAGGCACCAAATTTTACATTATCACCCCTTTTCTAAAAAACAATATTTCCTATAACTGATACTCCCTTAGTTTCATAATGTAGTGCATATAGATTTTTTTAGAAGTCAAACCTTATAAACTTTGATCAATTTTGTGGAGAAAAATATTTACATATATAAAGCCAAATGAATATCATTAGATTCATCATAATTTGTAGCTTCATATTTTATATTTTCGAAATTGTAGATATAAATAGTTTTTTCTATACACTTGGTCAAAAAATGCAAGATTTTACGTACTTTTTAGAAAAATCTATACACACAATATTATGAAATAGAAGGAGTGCCCTCTTCCTCCGCGCGTAGAAAAGGAAGAAATAAATCAATCAAATTTATAAGCTTTGGTAAAGGAAACCTTCTTTTCCTGAGGGGTTGTAAGAAGGAAACTTTCGAGAGAGAAGAACAGGCAGAGCACACGGGTCTTCACCGAACCACAAACGCAGCTTTGGCTTCTCCGTTCCGGCTCCCCCCGTAGTCCAGCCAACAACCGCCTCGCGCACGTAAGAGCACGAATCCCCCTTTGCTGCTCTACTAGAGGAGATGCAGACGGCGACGGCGGCGGCGGCGGCGCCGTGGGTGCCGACCCCTTCCCCGTCCACCTCCTCCTCCGCGACCCCCTTCAAGGCTAGGGTTTGCGCTTGTCTTTGCCCTTTCCCTCGTAGGCGTTTTCCTGGCTCTGTCGAGCTGACGGGTTCTTGATTTGGCGCGCAGGTGGGGATTGCGTTGCCTTGTCGGACGGGTGTCCGGACCTCCTCTGCCCCGAGGCTGGTTGCTACCCCCGCTCGCCGGCGGCGGCGGCAAGGTGAGTCGATTTGTTGGTTTGTTCATTCATGACCGGGTTCTACCTAGCTCCTGTTGTCTTCCCTTGTCTACGATTTCGGATTGGTAAAGAGATGCCTCGATCATAAAAAGAGAATAATCATTGAGGGACGTACCGTGGAGTTTTGATGGTGTAAATCTGGACAACTCTCAAACAAGAATTTGGCCCCAACTTGTGCTGCTATGAATCCCATCTTTCTATTGTGAAGTCGGGCCATTCTTCCTCCATTTTGGATTGTTTGCTGTGTTCTCTAGCTAGGACTAGCTCGTGCAAGCCGACCCTTTGATTCTAGCAGGTGTTCACATAGTGCAACAGGTCAATGACTTGGTAGATGCAAACCCTCCGTATTATTTGTTGTATGTACTACTCGTGTTTCGTCCTGGTAGTTCAAACCCTCTAGTAATTATGCATCAGTTGAAGTGAATGATAGTGCAACTCGCATTTAACCCCTAACAGAATAGCTTGTTACCGTATGGCCTTTAGAGTGCGATGATCTAGCTTATAAACGTTTCATATCAATTTAAAGCAAGATCAGCGATTCATTTAAAACAAGGTTAACCATTCTTGATTTGGTACCAAGCCGGAGCAGATCCTAGCTTTGTTGAACTGCGAAAACGTCTTATATTTTGCTACAGAGGTAGTATTGGATTAGGTACTGAAGCATACTTGTATATGGCTTGCTTGTATTACTGTAATTGCAAGGGATTATGGTGTCATAATGTGGAACTAATGGTGTATCCTTCTCTGGCAGTGGTTCAGGCTATTGCCAACCCAGATCCAGCGGTCGAGCTGCCATTGACTGCTGAAAATGTTGAGTTGGTGTTGGATGAAGTGCGACCTTACCTTATGGCCGATGGAGGTAATGTCGTGTTGCATGAGATTGATGGAAATGTGGTGCGATTGAAGCTGCAAGGAGCATGTGGATCATGCCCAGCTTCAGTAACAACAATGAAGATGGGTATTGAGCGACGTTTGATGGAGAAAATACCAGAGATTGTTGCAGTTGAACCTATTGCTGATGAGGAGACTGGTCTTGAATTGAATGAAGAGAACATAGAAAAGGTAACCGAATTTTATGTTATTTAAGTAAATTTACTGATTACTTGGTGCTTGTAGCATTTTGAAGAACAGAGATAAAAAAAAATCATGTTTTAGGTTGATTTGATTGACAACTTTATCTAGTTTCAGGCTTAGTTTTTTTTTCCAAAAGTAGTTTTGAATCATGTAAATGTGCCTTAATAACTCTAGTTTTGACGCATGGTATATTTTTATCCCTCAATCTTTAAATTTTAGTCCTTTTGGACATTGGGATGGTCTCATGGTATTACTTTGACAATCACCGAGTCCTACTCCCTCCGTTCCATAATAATATAAGTAAGTTATTACATCCAATATACTCACATATTGGATGTAATAACGTCGTATATTATGGGACAGAGGGATTATTATATAAAGGGCGTTAAATTTTTCATTTGGGTGGCCATGACGATTTGACACATTGATCATCGAATGTTTGACTGCACGTGTTTTATTATGATTTACAAAATTAGGAGGAAGTATTCATATGTGAGTTCCTCATCAATATTATGATGTGCTAATTAGGTTGTTAATGCTTCAAATTGTTGTGAAAATGTTCTGTATATCAAGCATATCTCTTGTCTATTTTTTTAACCTTCTACGTAACTTCTATTGATCCAAATAGTTGTGCCTCGCAGGCTGAAGCAGTGAAATATTCTAACCTATGCCATTTTCCTTTTTGCTATGAACAGTATAGGCTCCCTTCATAAAGTATCTTTATCTGAATTTCCTGTTTCACTAAACTTATGTATAGGCAGGATTGTTTGGAGTGACCAGCTGCTGACTTGCTTTCACTGACAATCAGGTTCTTGACGAGATCAGGCCATACCTTTCTGGCACAGGGGGTGGTGAGCTTGAGTTTGTTTCAATCGAGGAACCTATCGTGAAGGTCAGGCTCACAGGCCCAGCTGCTGGCGTGATGACTGTCCGAGTGGCCCTCACTCAGAAGCTCCGAGAAAAGATCCCGAAAATCGCAGCTGTCCAGCTATTGTCGTAAACCTTGAAGCACATTTAGAAGCCAAGCCCCTGTTATGTGAACGTGCCGCTACTGTAATTCTCAGGAATTCGTGATAACTGTATGTGTAGCCTCCCACAGCTGCTTAAACTCTCAATGGCAACGGCCAATAGAAGTTATCTAAAAGGCTTTCATTTGCTGGATTCACAGCAGTTTTGGTTCCTGCCTTGTACAGTGTTTGCTTCTGCAAATGAGAGTATATACTGCTGATCTTGCAATATTTTTGAAACACGTAAAATAATTTGGTATCAAGGTTTATCCTTGTGGTTTTGTAGGCCTGGTATCAAACCTTGAGTCCTTGTGTAGCTAATACATGCGCATATATGCGTACAGCTCTAGTAGTATTTACCTAAAAGGGCACTCGAGTCAGCACATAGTTTCTGCTTGGTTATCAGAACTTTGAACATCCGATACCATGTTGCTACATCAAGCACACTCGGCCGACCAAGCAAATACGCAGTACGTGACAGGCAGGCAGAAAGAACCATCATCACTAGTTAAAACGGAAAAAGAACATGGACAGGTCCAAGGAACAGATGGTAGATACAGGCATACAGCACACTGGGGGAGGGGGGGACACCAGCATCGCCAGTTCGCCACACAAGAACCATGGACCTGGACGAGCCGCGTGATAAGCAAGTAACAAATAGGTACGAATGGAAAGTACATCACAGCAGCGCCCGTGGCCTAATGGATAAGGCGTTTGACTTCTAATCAAGCGATTGTGGGTTCGAGTCCCACCGGGCGTGCTTCGTTTTTTTTATGCTTTCGATTACTAGAATAGAATAATCTTTTTTGTTTTCATTTTATGTTCTTCATTTCTTTTTTAACACAGTTTTTTGTTTTCATTTTATGTTCTTCATTTTTTAACACAGTACAGACGCAAGCGCTCATACATACGCGTATACACTCACCTATATGAATGCATACGCGCACACCATATCCCTATGAGGACCTTCGAAAGAAACGTCCCTCCCACTTAAATCACGTCGCCGTAAATTCTGAAATAATTCCAAAAATAATGCGAGCACTAGGTTTTGAACCCTGGTGGCTGGGGATACCATTGTCCCTCTAACCATCCAACCACATGTTGATTCTTATGTTCTTCATTTCGAGAATGAAAGCAAATTTATATTAAATTAGAACTATTTTTTTTGTTTTACATTTTTTGTTCTTCATTTTGAAAGGAAAGAAAAGTTTTATGGGTAGAATAAAAATAAAAAACATAGAAAAACTATGGCCAGGTACCTAATGATATTCACAGACCAACACAAGATGCTTTCTTATAAAAAAACACCGGAAGGCACAACCATACAGGATCTTGTACATTTTCTTTGTATTTCTTTCAACTGTTTCTTGTACGTTTTATGCACGCTCTTGTGCTTTCTATTAGAATAGAAATATTTCTTTTTTGCTTTCGTTTTATGTTTTTCATTTTTTTAACACAGTACAGACGTAAGCGTTCATATATATGCGCATACATTCATCCATGTGAACGCACGCGCACACACCCTATGAGCACCTTCGAGAGACTGAGCCGACATATCATCTTGAGATTTATGAAGTCATCATAGGCGTCTCCTCGTCGACGGGACGTCTCCTCCCACTTAAATCGCATCGCCAAAAATTCTGAAATAAATTCAAGAATAATGCGAGCACTAGGATTTGAACTCCGGTGAACTGGGGATACCACTGTCCCTCTAACCATCCAACCACAGGTTGGTTCTTATGTTCTTCATTTTGAAAATAAAAGCAAATTTATATTCGATTAGAACCATTTCTTTTTGCTTTTCATTTTTTGTTTTTCATTTTGAAAAAAAAATTGTGGGTAAAATAAAAATAAAAAACATAGAAGAAACTACAGCCGGGTACCTAATGATATTCACATAGCCACACAAGATACTTTATTATAAAAAACACCAGAAGACACAACCATACAAGATCTTGTACCTTTTCTTTGTATTCATTTCAACTGTTTCTCTTCAAACCCAAGGAAAGTTGATCTCTCGGTGCACCGCACCATCGCCTTCTCTTTTCAAGTAGGTAGACGCCCCATCCTCATCCACTGGCTCCCCCAGTGTGAGAATGTGCGAAGGCCCTGATATACCGCATGGAGTCATAGTTTTTCCAACTTACGAATTTTAGGTAAGTTTCTGATAAATGTTATTTTTTACCCTTTTGATGGTGGTGGCGGCGACACTAAGTAAAGTATCCTCTAACAATGCGTTGATGATGGCGACGATGAAGCCGGTCCAACGAATAAGTTCCTTCAAGTCTCTCCATTTTGATGGAGCCATCGACGGCGAAATCGATGGCTCGACGGTGTATTTCCTTACTGATCATTCTGGGTGGTGAGGTTATGATCTGCAGGTTTCTTGGCTTGTGAAACAACTTCCTTTTTCGCGAAAAGTATAATATCTATTATAAAAGTTTATCGAAAGTACAAAACATCTTAAACATTATAAAAATTACACAGAGTTTTTGAGACCATCAAACGAGCCGCCGAGAGCACCGAACGAGCCACCGGCGCGCTGTTGTTGCCGCTCCTTTACCGGAGCCGGCTTTACCTTGTCAATGGCAGTCGGGAAGTCTTCACACGACTTCCTTTTATCCCGCAGCCCTGCCTCCGTCATGTTGGTGTGACCTCTGGCGCTGACATGATGCATGCGAGAAACAATGGAGTCTTGGCTCTTGGATCTGCAACTCTTGCAACAGTGAGGGAGTCCCGTGTCCTTCATGACTTCTTGTCTGTGATCAACAGCGACAAGATGTCGACTACAATGGAGTGATGTACGGCAGCGTGCCATCGACCCCTTTGGAATGATGAAAATGGCCGATCCTTAGGAAGTTTGATGTACTCACTCTGTAAACAAAGATAAGATGTTTTTTCACCCGCAAAAAAAAGATAAGATGTTTTAGATCACTATAAAGAGTAATATTCTTTTTTGAGGGAGCTTCTTTGTTTTCTTTTTGAGGCATTTGGTTATGGGAAACGTTTGTACCCGGCGCACCGGCCCAAACTTCGGCCGGTCGACTCGCTCACACCGCGCGTAGCGCTAACGCAGGAAGGGACACGTCATCCCCACGAGGGCCCCGCACACCGCCCTGCTCCCTTATCCTCTTCAGCGCGTCTGCTGGCCGCACACCGCCCTGCTTTCTTATCCCTTTTCTTCCTGTCCTGCCCACGCCGCTGCTCCTGCCTCCCTCTCCTTCTTCCACCTCCCCTCCCCATTGACGTTGCCTACCTCTCCCTCTCCTTCCGCCTCCTTCGCCATGGGCGCTCCCCACCTCTCCCCTCCTTCCACCTGAAGTCGTGCTAGCTGCGGGACCCCGAGCGCCGTGCTGCGACGGGCAGCGGGGGGTGCTGGACCTCTGGTGGCCGAGCTGCGACGGACTTCTCTAGCGTCGATCGGCAGCTTCGACCCAAGCTGCAACGGTCTGCATCTGGTGCTGAAACCAGCGAGTCCTGGTGCTACCACCGGCTGCATCGATGCTGGAACCAGCGCGACAGCAAGCTGCAACCCCATTTGCGGCAAGTGCTGGAACCAGCGATCTCCGATGCTACTACCGGCTTTGTCGGGTGCTGGAACCAGCTTCATTTTTTGTTGGAACTTGCTTATTTTTCTGCTACAACCATGTTTTGTTTTTGCTGGAACTGGCCCATGCTTTTTGCTACCACCCCCCGCCCAAATTTTTGCTACCAGGTGATTTTCGCTGCAACCGATGAACCATTTTGCTACAACCGTTTTGATTTTTTGTTACTACCGGTGTTTGTCGATTTTTGCTACATACATCTTCTGTTTTTCCAGTCTTTTTTGCTACAACCATATTTTGATTTTGCTGGAACTGAAGACATTTTCTGCTACATCCACCCACGGCGGTGTTGCTCAACGGCAGCGATAGTTTTTTTTTTGCTACAACCGTCTCGGATTTTTGCTACTACCGAAGATGCCATTTGCTACCACCGGAGTTTTTGCTACTACCAGAGTCTTCATGGAATTCATGGAAACATCAAGAGTTTTTGCTACCATCCTTTGTTTTTGCTGGAACCATCCTAAAATTTTGCTACCATCGTATTTTGATTTTGCTGGAACCGGCATTTTTCACTTCGGTGTCGGCGATGAAGGCGGGTGGTGTTTTGGTTCGCCGGCGGCGGCGAGGCTGCGAGCGCCGGCGACGAGCAGGGGCAGCGGCGGTCCAAGCAAGAGAAGCGCATGCAAGAGTGCGGGATCCCGCGAGCGGCGGTGGCGTTTGCTTTTTGTGTCTCCTCTTTTTTCCCATGGGGGAGGATGATGATAGGAGATGTGGGGCAGATCTGACGGTTACGCATGTCCAGATCGAGTGGCTCTGGTTGGACCGGCCGAAACGTTCCGCCGGTGCGCCGGTGCAGAGTACTGCCGATCCACGTTCTTTTCGCAAAATAAACAAATATAAATAATCAGAGTGTATAGTACCACATCAAGATTCGTGCGAAATTAGCCTGCTCAGATTGCAGGAAAATATAGCACGGTCGACGATCCTCCGCCGCAATCCTTCTAATCTGCTGCTGGAGAGGAGAGGCCAACGTAGCTTAGTGTCGAAACATACCGCCTAGCGGAGGTGGTGGCTGGCGGCGGCAGCAACGGCGATGGGGATCTGGGGCTGGCCGTGGGGGCGGCGTGGGCTCTCGGGCTTCGGATCCGCGTCCACCGCTGAGGACATCGCCGCCGGCATCGACGCCAGCCATCTCACAGCCATCGTCACAGGTACGTGCTTCTGCTGCAGCATTTTTTACGACTCTGCTTGTCCCTTGTGTGCTACTGCTAGTAGTGGCTGGATGCCGAGTCTCATCGCTTGCTGACAGTGTGCTGATTAATTAACAAATTGGTGATTAAAAAGCGCAAAATATCATTAATGGGATTATTTGCATTTGGAATCTGTAATTATTGGAGCTACTTGTACTATTATTTTTGATGAATGTACAATCTCTGCAACGCGAGTAAAAAATAAGGGAATTGTTCAGTTATCATGATTAAAAGACAATTTCAAGCACATTTATGCTCATTCAGAGTACAGTACAATACATGAGGCAGACTGATGATTCTGCACTATTGATTGTCATATGCAGGAGCAACAAATGGCATTGGCAAGGAGACGGCCAGAGTTCTTGCACTGAGGGGAGCAAACGTGATCATACCAGCAAGGACGCTCGAGAGTGGGATGAAGGTGAAAGAGAGCCTCGCTGAAGAGGTCCCGAGCTCAAAGCTACATGTCATGGAGATGGATCTGAGCTCCCTCGACTCTGTTCGCAGCTTCGCGGGCTCCTTCAACTCCTCCCATAAGCATCTGAACGCCCTCATGTATGTCATTGTAATTAGGCATCATCAAATATTCAAAAGAGGCACAAAGTTTGGTTGGTACTAGTAAACACGCTGACTGGGTTATTTATTCTGGCCTTCTCTGAAGAAACAATGCAGGGATAATGGCCTGCCCTTTCCAGCTATCCAAAGATGGCATTGAGCTACAATTCACAACGAATCATCTTGGTATGTATTGTGCAGTTACATTCCCTTATGTTATAAATAAGAGTTGTACAAGTTCGTCACTAGTGTCAAGACCGTCGTGATAGATGCCTTTGATCGTACACTGTCACCCATCAACAGTCATTCATGTAAACATCAGAATATCTGCTATTGCTGATGCTGCGTTGATATGAGATGTTCAGTAGTTCAGGCATATTCAAACACCTTTTGAATTTTTCACCTTGCGAGCAGGCCATTTCTTGCTGACAAATCTTCTACTTGACAAGATGAAATCAACTGCCAAGGAGACCGGTATGCAGGGCAGGATCGTAAACCTAGCTTCAACAGCTCATAGAAGGAGTGATGGCAAAGGCTTTGATCTGAACAAGCTGAACAACGAGTCCAAGTCAGCAATATGCTATTCTTTACTGATTTTGTTTGCCTGAATTCAACATAAGATCTAGCTGAAGTTCCTTCTAACGTATTGAAAAATGTACAGGTACAATGCATTTAGTGCATACGCACACTCCAAATTAGCAAATATTCTCCATGCAAATGAGCTATCCAGGCGTTTCCAGGTCTGAGATCTCTTACACGTTACGTCCCTATTATTCATCATGAGTTTAGCCTAGAACAAAGCATCAGCTGAAACCTGACAATGATTTCGAGTAGTCTAAGGCTCTAAGCGGATGCACTTGCAAAATAATGTTGTTATTTTGTTCTGAGCTGATGAAACAACATGATGCACAGTAAGGTAATACACATTGTGCCAGGCCTTAAAGGACTAAAGGTTGTTTGGTGGAAATCCAGGAAGAAGGATGTGATCTGACTGCAAATTCGCTGCACCCTGGAATCATCGGAACCAACATCGTTCGCTACATCACGACAAACAGTAATATCACTGAAAACATAACACATTGATTCCGAAGGAAACTGTTCTGCCCAATACACTTAAGCAGTACCCCAAGCCTTAAACTGAATGTTCTGCAGGTGTGCTGGCCTCGATTTTCTCGCTGGTCAAGCCTTTTGTGAAGGATATACCCCAGGTAATCGAAACATGGCCGTCAGTGTCAATCTCTTACAAGAAGATCAAGCATATCTCTCATTCCAAAATACATGGCCATCAGCATCAATGTCTCCCAAGAAGACATTTTTCTATGAAAGCTAAAATGATAACAAGATTTTCGCCTGACAAGACTAATTTGTTGTTCAGGGAGCTGCAACTACCTGTTATGTGGCTTTGCATCCTGATACCAAGGGTGTGTCCGGCAAATACTTCGCTGGTTGCAACGAGGCGACGCCGACGTCCGTCGCAAGAGATGCAGAGCTGGCCAAGAGGCTGTGGGCGTTTAGTGAAGAACTTGTAGAAAATAGATCAAAATGATGTGATGCGGTGTGCTGTGATTGTGTGCAGCGGCGACATATAACTCCGCCACTGATTGTTTGTATATATGCATGTACTGATCGAAGAGGGTCTGTCTACCTACTGTAAACTGCCAAAAAAAAAAAAATCCGCGAATACGAAAAATCTTAGCGTATCTTTTTGTTGACAGGAGTGTAGAATACATGGTACAGGGTACAGAAGCAACTTGCAAGCATCTTGGCTGGCCTGAGCGAGTTGCCGGTGCGCAAGGACTCTAGGGGCTGCGCTACCCCAATACACGATGGCCTACGCCTCCGGGACAAGGATTGCTAAACCTTTGCCACCGGCGTGTGCCCAGCGTCGTCTTGAATGGCGTGCACCGTGTGCGCGACAGAGGGTCACGCCTTGTTGAAGACATAGCCGTTCTGTTGTCCAGATTGTCCAGACGGTGAGAATGGCGAGGGAGGCAATAATAACCTGGCAAAAGCAGCCGGTCGAGGTGGAGATGTTAGAGCATCTCCAACACACGGGCTACATAAGCTGCGTGTTAGGAAAATACGCCTATATAGCGCGTGCGACCAAAATTAGCGCTCCAGCCGAAGTTGTAAAATAGCGCACACGGGCTGCAGGGCAGCAAATTTAGGGTGCCGGCTTGTGTGCGCGTGCTGCTGCATGTGGGGCTGTTGGGGTTGGGCGTTGTGTTTTTGTGCGTCTGGTAGCTCCCGCGCCAAAAACACTATTTCAATGCTGCAAAACTTTTTTAGCGCGCCGCGCTACCGCGCGTCTGTTGGAGTTGCTCTTAGAGGTGAGCCATGTCGTAAAGTCATCGCCGCACCTCAGGGGATTGACAGTAAGGCGACAAGAAGCAAGCACTTCGTGTCAAACTTGCCGAGAGAAAGAGCATCCAACGAAAAGGTGTTGCATTGTCTTAGGCTCCTGGTCGCATAGAGGGCATATGTTGTCACGTGGGAGGGCATGCAGAGCGAGGTGATCTTCTGTCCAATGTCTGCCGAGCAGGGAAAGCCAGAGGAAGAATTCGATAAGCAGGCCGTCCTCCCACAGTTTCCAATTTAGACGCCAATGGTGATCGGTGACCGTGCACGTGAAGAGGGCCTGGTAGCATGATTTGGCGGTGTACGGCTATTGTCAGTCCAACGCTATCTCAAGATGTTAGGCTCATCGTTGAGGATAGCCAAGTGAAGGCGGCGCCAAAGAATAAAGTATTGGGTGGTGGCCAGGGTGCCCTGGATTTCAGGGGCTGTTTGGATTGAGCCATTGCTCGCCATGCCAAACGTTGGCTCGAATCCGCCACCCACGCCTTGCCAATACTTTGGCTCAGAATTGAACTGGGGCTGCTGTGTAGGCGTGGGCGCGCCAATAATTTGGCATCCATCCAAAGGAGTGCCCAGGCTGGGTCAACGACCAATTTTTTGGCTTGGCGCATGAGGGCGTCGATCCAAACAGCCCCTCAGAGATCCAGGCACGCCGGTGGAGGCCGTTGTGGACGCCAAAGGATTTGCAGTGATGCTTGGAGACCATGGCATGGATGAGCAAGGCAATGTCGGCGATAGAACGACCATCGATCCAGTGGTCCTCCTAGGAAAAACAGGAGCGGCCACCGCCTACGGACCAGGATGTCAATGACCAGAAAGTAGCATGGACCTCATGTGTGCTTATAAGACATCATTAAGTCTAACAAATGGACATTTTACAAGGAAACAAAGGATTTTCCTATCAGTGCCTCAGAAAATATTGCGCCCAATGCTCTAAATGTCAATGGCTGTATACTGCATTTTGCGGTGAACAAAACCTGAAATAGATTAAGAGCATGTATAAAAGTTACTCTTGAAGATGACAGTGGCCCAGTAATGCGGAGCATCCTTCGATGATCCCCATGGACATCCCGTCACCACCACAAGCACAAAGAGGACCAATGACAAGAGCACGCACACGTGCCATCGAAACCGAGGTTAACTCTTTCCTCTTCGAGTTTCGTTCGGATTCACATGCAGATTGGGTCCTACCTCAAATGAAGATGTTATGCACTCTTAGGTACCAAGGAGACGACCATGAAGAAGCAAGGAGGGAGGTTCAAGCACCCACGAAGTCTCTCGGAGAAGGAGAAGAAAGGAGTGGACCAGACAAGGAAGACCGGAGGCCCCTGGACACTTCGGGTGCCCGGTCCCTTGGCAGCCGGCCGACCCCCCTGCCTGGATGCCCCAGGTGCCTGGCCTGATTTGCCCCGGGTGCCCGCCCCCGATCAGGCGCTGGCCCTGACCACCCTGAGTGCCCGGGTGGTCAAGCCCTGGTTGCCCGGACCAAAGGCGGCCAAGGGCGCAGCCCTCCCTGTATACCCCGGGTGCCCGGTCCCCCTCTCCATGGCGCACCCCGGGTGCCCGGACCCTTACCCCCGGGCGCCCGGTCGACTCCTCCCAGTGACCCCGGGGTGCCCGGACCCTCCACCGTGCCTACGCGTTTCCCGGGGAAAATTACCCATGTACCCTTGTTTTACTCCCAATTCGTCCCTAGCCTATAATTACTCCTCATCTAGCTCATTTGTGAGGGGAGCAAAGTATTAGATAGACAAAGAGAGAGCTTTGCTCATCTTCCTCCTCTTGGAGATCTAGGACTCCTCTTGGAGAAGCTCCTCTTGGAGATCAAGGCCTCCTCTTGGAGATCAAGGCCTCCTCTTGGAGAGATCCCCTAGTGGATTCAAGGCCCCCTCTAGGGAAGGATCCCCATCATAGGATCATGAAGACCTCATCTCCCTTGTGGATTTGGGAAGACGTTTACCTAGTGCTATTTTCCTTGAATTGTTCTTGTATGCTTGTGG